>NC_086226.1:41062502-41192502 GCF_035770615.1 Melospiza melodia melodia
AAGCTGGAGTGGGGGTGCAACGTTGTCATTTTTTTGAGGTATTCCTGCCTCTCAGTTGTCACTTCCCCAGTGAAAATTTTATTTCATTCAGAGAGCAGAAGACCATTTCTAGTACTATATGAATGGTTTGAGTTTGGCAATTTTAATCTTCTTTTTGAGACTAAAAGGAGGTTTTACTTGATCTGCTAACCCAGAATTGCATTCAAGTAGCCAAATATTGTTTAAACCTGAAAATAATAATTAAAGAAGAAGTGGTGTGTGAGGGAGGGTTTTTGTTTGTTTGGTATTGTTTTTAAATGACGGTTACTGAAAAGCTCTAAAACTTAGTCTGACACCTGGAAATTTATTTTCTTCTGTGATAGGAAATTTAGTAAGATTCTCTTATCACCATTGGCAAATCTTACTGTAAAAATGATTATAATGTGAACAATTTAAATATATGACAATTGCAGAGGAGCTGTGGTTTGCCAGTTTACTGGCAAGTATTATTTAATAGTTTTGGGAGATAAGTGTTAAGAAGACACAAGATCTGTTTGAAGAAAATACAAATTGCTACTGATTTTAAATGTGTAGTTCCATCTTAAAGAATGTTCCCACAAATTTCTGAGCAAATAAAAATATTCAAAACTGCAGTACTAGAGAGTGTATCCTTGTGGTGAATGTTAAACTGTCAGCAGGATTTTCAGGTCATTTGACAAAAAGGATACAGGTGCTGTAGCTAGCAGTGAAGGTGACTGCTAGTTTCATCAATCACTTTGCCTTTCTTTAAGTTGATACATAATGGACCCCTTCAATCAGCTTCCTTGTTCTTTGTCACTTGTTTAGGAAGAAGAAAAAAGAGGGTGGAAGGGCTGGACTTTAAAGTCAAGGTTATAAAATGAATCGTTACTTATTTACACAGGATAAGGAGGATAAGTCAGAGTGAGAAGGGGCTCTTCATAAAATGTCGAGTTTGTCAATGGGTGATAATATGCAGTTTGAAGCTTCGTGCAGACCTTGAACAGTGACAGTAGTTGTCAAAGCAGTGATTCTGAACCAGAATTTTAAAAATAAGACATTGTTTAGTGACAGAGACACAGCATGTACCAGAAAGCATGTTAATCACTGTTCACTTCATTTTCAGAGGGTCGCAGTAAATGATGGTCCAATGACAAAGTTTGTTTAACTGCGAAACTGGAATTATAATAGAAGTAGAATGTAAATTTATATGTCACCTAGAATGCTGTCAATATGTTTATGTAACATACATTAAATATAGTTAATAGTCAATTCAGCTTCATTACAACTGTATGCCTAATACATTACTTTTTTTGAGGTGTGGAGAAAGAATTATTTTTTTAAACTATCTATGTAACTATCAGTTCAGCAAGTTAAAATATTTCACATTTTTCCCCATATCATACATAAAATTGATAAACATAGAAAACTGAGTTTTCCGGTATTAAGATTTCTTACATTCCATCACAACATTGTGAGGTTATGATGAGTATTTTGAGGACCCTACATCAGAATAGGAAGGAAAATTTTGAGCTTTAGGTAGAAATTATTCAAAATACAACTTCTCATAGTCTCTGCATTCAAAGACTCCTGCTATTATGGCAAAAATTCTTTAGAAGCCTTCTTCCTTCAGTTACGGCTGTGAATTGTTTGTGGGTTTTTTAAATGACTGATTATAGTTTTGGATTTTTGTACAGAGGGATGACTCCAAAAGCCGTAGGGGTCCTTTGTAATTTTAAGTTGTTTCATTCCAGTTCCACATATATCCAACTATCCAGAGAGTCTATAAGCCTTGAAATTAAATTCTACTAGTTAAATATAGATGGAAATAGAAATAAATGCTTTTTAACTATGAAACCATCTTCATCGCTGAAATTTTGATTTTCTTTTTAGCTTGGCATACTTGAAAAAATAAATAACCAGGCTTTGGTTGATGCATGTGCATCAACCAACAGCATCTGCACTTTTACTTGAGGAATCACCAGGACATGGCATGAAACACCTCGTATTCAAATTATAATACTGAGATTTTTGTCCAAAAATGTTAAGAGTAAAACTTTTTTGAGAAAATAAGTATTTGATCATTGAAAGTAAAAGCTAAGCATGGGACTAATTCAGCAAGTGGAGAGATATTACTGCTAATAGGCCGTACCTTCCCTATTGTGCACTAGTAGTGTATTGCCACGTGATTTGTAGGCTAGCAGTACAAAGTGAAATGCAAGGACGTTGCAGTTTTTAAAATGGGGTGACTTGGAATGCTTTAAATTATGTAAATGCAGATGCATTTTAATGTGCTTTAGAAGTTCTTGCTAACAATTGCAGGAAGGGGATACCCTCCATTACCCACCTCCAAACAAGTGTTAAGGTTGCTTTTAAAAAGGTTGGTACACAATGTGCCATTGTGTTCTCAAATCAGAATAATTTAGAAGTGTTTCCTGCCCTCCTATGCCACAGACTGTAGAGGATATTGGAGAGACAGAAGACTCTAAAAGTCTGTTGAACAATGCTATGATTAAACACTATATATAACAGAGATGGGTTTTAAAAGCTTGTTTTGGTCCAGATTTTCACCTTATTTTTACATGCTTTTCTCCTAATGGCTTGATGAACAGGGCCTTGACATATTAAGATTAAAAAAGGTAGTTCTAGAATCTTCATAATTCATATTGATTTCTGTGAAGTTGGTAAAAATTTTCCTTTTTAACTTTTGTTCACTTGTGTTAAGAAACATTTCCATCTTTATATGGTTGCAAGTGTTGCTTGTTGTTTCTAGTCTCTGTCATCTGTATTCTTGATTTGAAAATGGCAGAAGAATTGGGGAAATGTACATTTGTAATAATTCTAAAATACATCTTTCAGTTGTGTAGTGCAGTTTAGGAGTTCATGACTGCAAAAGGTGGATTGTGTAAAACTTTACTATTACTGCATTGGAATGTTTTAAGAAAAAAATGTATAAAAATGATTCTAGTTCACTGAAGGACCTTCAGTGTAACAGCAGCACCATTAGAATGTATGCTTGCTACATGAATCATAAATTTGAGCTACTATGAAATACATTTGTGTACTAAAAGATGCTTTAAAATGGACTAAGTTTTAATAATGGTCATTGTCACAGTCTTCCTGCTGCTGCATTTATGCTCAGTGAGCTAACAATCTGTGGCAGTCTTGGACAATAGTAACAGTAATACTCTACATTAGTAGGACCAAGATAATTGCAAAAGTAGATGAGAAAAAGTTACCTACCTAATTTGCTGTCAGTCGTCTACATAGTTAAAGGCCTTAACCATGGCTACAGCTACTGCCTACATTCAGTGTCTGTGTGTGTACAGTGAAGCCTTCATTAGAGACATCCATGGGGTGAGGCTTTTGACGGCAGCATGCTGTGCTTGGTGTTGCTTGCATTGTTCTGAGCAGTGTGGGTGGGATTGAGTGGTGTTTCTTCTTACAAGTGTGAAAAGAAATGTCATTGTGAAGGGTGAATATGTCTTTTGACACCACGAATTTTGTTCCTGAGTCAAAACAATAGTGCTTTTAAATTTAAGCAAATAAACTGAAGGTAATTTGTTATAAATAAACCTCTTTGTTGCTTAACAGACTACTAACTAGTGCAGGATTTTTTTTCTTGCTTTTTAAGGATGGAAAACAAAGCTTAAGGAAAGCAAAACACAGAAAAACAATGTAGTCATGGCCTCAGGTCAGCTATAATTTTTTGCAGTCTAAGGATTATGGATTTGTTTAGGTTAAAATATTATGTGTATAATTAAATAAAACTTGGAGAAAATTGGCACGTCAATATCAAGTATAAGAGATGTAGTGTGGTACACACAGAGATTCTACTCCTGCGCTGAGGAAGTGCTGATACAGATGTCTACATGCAGTGAGTTCAGTGCTTATTTCAGGTTTTTGTCCTTGTGGGTAGTCTGCTGTGCATTAGGATCATCCTGATAGAAGCCAGAATAGCATGTTGCATTCTTCAACAACAGTGTAGTGAACAAGATTCAAATATAGTTGTATGAAGGTGGAAAAGATGTAATTTATATTCTGGCATTCATAAATACCTGTATTAGATTTTTAATATAATGAATTAAAGGTAGAATTCACTTTGGCTTGTGGGTAATATTGTGTTATTACCCACAAGTGTAATATGTGTTTCAATTAAATTATACACTTATCCCAACAGATGATGTCCTTTTCTGGGGAAAATTTTGAGCTAAATGCTTCTATTGAAAGGAACCAATATGCAGGAGTTGTTATTGTATAAATCTAACTCTAAGATTATACGTTATGGCCAGTAGGGTACAGTGTGTTTTCACTTTAGAGGTCTCTGGAGTACTGGCTGTTTGCCAAAAATCAGAATACTGTACTAGAAACCACTTGTAGGAACTTCTTTGAAGTCATTTAGACTCAATGCCAAAATCCATATTAATCCTTCTCAGCAATGTCCACTATTTCAAATTCATAATTAGGATGCAAGGTGAGGCTGACACCTTACTCTGTTCTTCTAACTCTTGAACTGCTTCAGGTAATCATAGAATCAAAGAATCATTGAGGTTGAAAAAGACCATTGAGTCCAACTGCAAAACTAACACTGCTGAGGCCACCACTAAACTATACCTCAAAGTGCGGTTCTCAGACTTTGCTGTTTTAGTGGTCAGTGGAAAAATGGAATCACTGAATTGAAGTAAATTACTTGGCTTTGTATTGGGAGAATGCCTTTTATTTGAAACACCTAATGACAAAGTGTTTCATGCTGCTTGATGAAAGTCTCACATATGCATCAGCCACCAGACCATGTGGTTTTCACCTCGCGGAATCATACATAGGACAAAAGGATAGAAAATCTTGAGATCTTCCATACACAGATATTTCACCAGTTGAAGTGTAGGAATTTTCTATTAGTGTTCCTACAAAAAAATTTTCCTTGGTGTCTTTTTAAGCCCTTTTTACAGTCCACTAATGGTCCCGGCAGACCTTCTGGAGGAGAATGTGTACTTCTGAATTTATACCAAGGTTTGTGTCCCATAATTATGTGACTGACTGTAGCCCTTCCTTTCATACTTGTTTAATAACTTAGACTTAATCATGAGAATATTCTCATTTTGTTGCTAATGGAGTTTTGTCATATGTGGCATTTAAAAATATTTTACTAATATTTTCATTTGATTATTCATGTGATTCATTGTGCTCAGCAGAAGAAAAAGGCAAAGATGCTAAGTCTCACATAAAACCAAGTGTTATTGTAATACAAATCTTTAGGCTCCATTATTTATGCAAAATGCAAGCTGTCTCACTGCCCCCCCAGTTACACAGAACAGGTGCACACTCTGTTTTGGAAGTTCCTGATTTGTCTGGTATGGAACTACTAAGATTTTTCTGCTGTTCATGAACTCCAGGTTAAGACACAATTCTTGTTCCTTTATATCATATAGTCATATTTATGCTCAAAGAGCAATAGTTTCTATTGATGTAGAGTAACTGCAATTGTGTCTAGTTGATTCTATTTTAAGAAAACCATATGAAAAAATCTGAGGGATATAAAAGTATTAGAAAATAGATAATTTAGTACTACGGAAGATTTTGATCATCTCTGGATTCACAGCTTATATCTGTGAGCAGGTGCAAAGCTGTGGGTAGGAGTCAGAGACGGAGGCAGCAAAGGGAGCCTTTGGCTGGGCTCTGCTACAGCCACCTGACCAAGGGGAGCCCATGGACCACACCTTCCTGCTCCAGCACGGGAGGCCTTGTGCCCGAGGGTGGTGGCCTGCAGGGGAACTCAGCCACCCCAGCAGCTGTTGGGAAAGTAGCTTGGAGGGCTGTGGCAATCCAGGAGACTCCTGGAATGCATGGAGGACACCTTCCTGGGACAGGTGACAGCCAGAGGGAATGTGGTACGGGATCTGTTGGTCACCAGTGCAAGTGAGCTAACTGGACACCAGGACTGGAGGCAGCCTGGGCTGCAGGGATCACGTGCTGGTGGAGTGTGCAGCCCTCAAGGATAGGGCTTGGCTAAGGAGTAAAAGTTCAGCTCCTGAACTTTAGGAAAGCAGACTTCCAGTCCTTTGGGAACCTAGTCAGTGGGATCCCCTGACAGACTGCCCTTAGGAGCAAGGGAGTAGAAAAGAGCTGGCAGATCTTTAAGGAACTCTTGCACACAGCATGAGAGCTGGCAATCCTCAGGAGCAAGAAATCAGCCAAGGAGGGCAAGAGAGCGGCATGGCTCAGTAGGAATTTGCTGGTCAAAGTTAAGGGAAACAAACCAGGACAGGTGACCTAGGAAGAGTTTAGAGATGAAGCACAGCAGTGTAGGGAGGCCATGAGAAAGGCCAAGGCAACAAAAGTGGAATTGAACCTGGCAAGCTACACAAAGAATAATGGGAAGGGCTTCTATAGGTACAGTAACCAGAAAAAGGTCAAAGAAGAGGTACCCTCTCTAATAAACAGCCCTGGAGAACTGGTAACAACAGAAATAGAGAAGGCTGAAGTACTTACCAACTGTTGCCTTGGTTTTCAGTGGGAAACTCTTCCCACACCTCTTGACTGGATGGATAAGAGGATGAAGACTGGGAGAGCCAGGTCCTTTCCACTGAAGAGACGGTGAGGTTTGTGACCACCTGAGGAACCTGAATGTACCCAAGGAGATGCATCCCAGAGTCCTGAGGGAATTGGCTGATGTAGTTGCATGGCTACAGGAAGAGCAGGTCCTGTCTGACCAAGCAGTGGCTTTCCATGATGGGTTGACTGCATCAGTAGGTAAGGGAAGGACTACAGATAGCATTTTTCTGGACTTCAGTAAAGCCATTGACATGGTCCATTACAAGTGATAGGAGCTGCGAAAAGGGGAGGACACTAGGGTAGTAGAAGTACCATTATAACTGGTTAGATTGCAATGAAGAAGGATGTGGGGATCAGATGGCATCCAGTCATGAAGAGGGATAATGGGACAAGTGGGATTTCCCTGTGGTTTTGGGCCCCCTTCATTCTGCCCTTATGCTCTCCCTGTTTTGCCTCCCCCTCTGTCTGATTGGAGAGATGTATTTGATGGGTGGACTGTTAGATGGATAAGTGTTTGGATGGCCGCATTCCAGAGAGTAGTGGTCAGCATCTCAGAGTCCTGATGCACATCAGTGATAAAGTGGTGTCACTCAGGGACCAGTGTTATTTAGTATCTTCATTAATGACATAGACAAAGGGATCAAGTGCCCCTTCAGCAAATTTGCAGATGACACCACATGAAGTGGTACAGTTGCCAGACCTGAAGGACAGGATACCATCCAGAGGCAAATGGACAAGTTCTCTCATAAGAGACTTAAGGCTATTTCATGCAGTTTACCAAGGCAATTGTGCAAGGTGCTGCCCGTGGGTCAGAGCAGGCCTGGTACCAGCACAGGCTGGGCATGAACAGATCCCAGCAGCCCTGCCCAGAAGGAATTGGGGGTGCTGGTGGCTGAGAGGCTGGACATGCCCCAGCCATGGGCACTGCCAGCCCAGAGAGCCACACGTGTCCTGGGCTGCATCCAGAGCAGGGTGGGCAGCAGAGCAGGGAGGGGATTCTGCCCCTCTGCTCTGCTCTGCTGAGACCCCACCTGCAGGGCTGCATCCGCTCTGGGGGCACAGCACAGGAGGGACAGGGACCTGCTGGAGGGAGCCCACAGGAGGCCACAGAGAGATCAGAGGGATAGAGCACCTCTCCTATGAGGAAAGGCTGGAAAAGAGAAAGCTTTGGAGTGACTTAATTGCAGCCTTGTGGTACCTGAAGGGAGTGTACAAGAAAGGTGAAGAGGGACTTTTTACAAGAGCATACAGTGACAGGACAAGGGGCATGGATTCAAACTGAAAGAAGGCAGGTTTAAATTAAATATTGTGAAGGTGATGAAGGTGGTGAGGCGCTGGAACAGGTTGTCCAGTCAAGTTATGACTACCCCATTCCCAGAAGTGTTCAAGGCCAGGCAGGAGCTCTCAGCAACCTGACCTAGTGAAAGGTGTGCCTGCCCATGGCAGGCACATTGGAACTTGATGATCTTTATGATTCCTTCCAATCCAAGCCATTCTATGATTACCTTGAGCATGTGATTCTTCTTGGAAGGATGATTTGAAGCCATACAAATATTACAGTTAAAAAAAAAAGGGGCAGAGAAACAATTAATTTTGGCAGCGTTACAGAAGCAAACTGTGAGCAGCATAATAAAAGTGGTCTTTTGTTTGAGATCCATCTCCGGATGATTTAAAAATCAGTGGTAGCTATTTGAGCAGTTTTGAGTTTTATTTCTTTTAAATTTTTTTTCTTGCAAGGTTTTGGAGACAAAAGTATTAATCTAAAGTATTAATCTATCAATATTGAAATCAAGTAACAATTTTGGGAACTCATTTTATAATGTCTGAAATTGTTTGAGTCCAGTAACGGTTTAAAGATACAATCAATAATATGGTAACTTTCAATTAGCCTCATTGACATGTTAATAATTACAGGAAGTGTGAAGCCTAAAAGTTGGTGACAACACAAAAACAAGGGAGTTAGGATGTATGCTTTTAGAAGATATTTGGTAGAGCAGTTAGAGGCACCTTTGGTGGAAAGTGTTTTCCAAAATTCAGCATATGTCCTTGAGTGTCTGTATGCCTAGATAAATTAGCCCAAATTAAATGACAGTATCCAGTGCTTTTCTTAGATTGTACAAATAGGAGCTAGCTTGATTTCTTGTTTGGTTTCCTTGCTCCCTCTCAGGAGATTCTGCAAAAAAAGTTTTGCAAGTTTAATCTTAATAATCTAAACCCAAAAAAGCAGACACAATCTGTCATAAAATAACTATTAGTGACTTTAACAATCCATATTATTGTGACTTAGGTATGCTGTAATGTTGGGATTTCCAAGAACCTCTTGAAATAATACAAACTAGGAAGCTGACATTCTTTATTTGCACTTTATTTTATCTTTTTATGAATTAATAGTTGTTTTTTTTAAGAGCTGTATAAGGAAGACATTGCCTGCCACTAGCTGACTTTTGTTTATCTCTTTTTCCACCTTTCTCCTAATACTAAAAAATTATAGTTAAGTTGCTCTCATGGCTTCAGTTGAAAGATCATGTAAATGTGGCTGGACTGTGTGATAGCCCTTCTCCTCTTGGCTGATGCAGAGTTACTGGAGCATAGCCTCACTATGAGAGTGAGAGAGGTTATAGCTCTCACAGCTGAGTAGGTAATTCTTGGATTATGTCATGGATATTGCCAGTAGGAGGATTACTTAGATTAAATGTTGTAGTCCACTGCTTTAACAGAATGTAAATTAGAGGAATAGAATTATAATTTTCCTCATCCTTAGAAGCAAATTTATTTTCCCAATAATACATATTTTATCCAAACATATATACATTTACATGATCAAAATAAGTCTATGTTCATTATTGCAGGATTTTTATACTAAAGAACAAGTACAAAAGAATGCAAACAGAATTTTGTGTCTGTAGTAATAATAGTATTAATAGTAACAATGTTTCTTTAAGATCTCTCCCAGACCAAACCATTCTGATTCTTTGTGACGCTATGGTACTGCAGAGAGGAATGTATGACCACCTCTCTTTTCTGTAGTAGGTTTAATAAACCATGTCGTGATTTTTATTTTAAATAATTAGGGAAAATAGTTTTTTGCATCAATGTAAGCTTAATTAATAAGAACTTACTGAGCTGGCAAAAAGAAACATGTTCATATTGGGAGGATTCAGTGGTTTGTAACTAGTTAGCTCAGTTGCAATAAAGAAAGCCACAACTACTACTGTCAGTGATCTTATACTTTTCCCTTTTTTTCTCCATGATTAAGGGGGGGGGGGCACAACCCTGATGTTGCTCTTGATCTTATACAAGAGTTAGTTTAAAAACACTTCCTTTAGGGTGATGAATTATTTTTCAGCGTGTGCAGTCAGCCTTTTGGCTAGTCCAACTGGTACCAAGAAAGTATAACCATACAGTATCAGTGTGGAGTCCCTACATGTGGTTGCTTTCAGTCAAAATGGGGTGGGAGGGCAGTCAGTATTTTAATTTTTTTTACTGTCTTTCTAAACAGCTGTATAAAAAAAGTTTTGCAAGTTTAATCTTAATAATCTAAACCCAAAAAAGCAGACACAATCTGTCATAAAATAACTATTAGTGACTAGTTTGTATCCTATAAATCTAACTTGAGTTGATAATATGGTCCATTACCAGCTAACTGCACAGAGTATTTTTCATTTTACACTCTTCAGTTACTTTTTAGTGAAGTGTTAAAAAATATGAAGCTTTTCTCCTCTCTAAAATTGCACACTGTCTGTCTGTTATTAGGGAGATAACAGCTCTTATAAATGTTTCAGTAAGCATTAAGTAGACAGTTATGTGCACTCTCATTCCACGCTTATTTGCTTACTGTAATAAACTGATAAAATATGTGTGGTTTGTCTCTGTGTATCTGCAGGCATCATGAGTCACATAGATTTCCTTTAGAAATAATGTTGTGTCTGCAGAATTGATTGGTTATTTTCATAAACCATCCAAAGGTACACAAACGACTTCTATTATTTAAACATATGCTGTGTAAGATTTGTAGGAGATTATCTCCTGGTTAGTAGATGCTTCTTGTTCTGTTAACTCTGTGTGGTTTTATTTTAACCCTAGAGTGATTGCTAGTACCTGCTCCATGGGTTTTATCTCAACTACTTTAAAAATTTTAGAATTAAAACAAAACTCTGTTTACCAGACTGATGCAGCTGTTAAATACATCACATTACAGTCACATCAGCCTTTTTCAGCTCAAAATCCTTACTAGCAAGTAGAGGTTTTGAAAACTCCAGTTTTCCAGAATTAAATTGCTTTGTTCAACATACGTATGTTTTATTTATTTTTAGCACTGCCGCATTAAATGCAAGTGAAAATTAATGTTCTGTACAAAGAAAGATGACTTAAACATAATGTCATTATTCTGAGGGTCCTGTGTGGTTCTGCTGCTACGTATAGTATGATGTTGAAAATAAAAGTGAATGGGCTCACAAGCTTTTTATTACTGAAAGAAGAAATAATGCCAAAGGGGGCATAGGCATAGATTAAAATCTCTAAAAATTACAGAAGGATTCAGTAAAACTTGAATCAGTGTTACAATTTAACTATAGTGACAGTTTTTTTTTCTATGTGTATGCATTTTAGGGCAGCTCATCCTGGGTGCCATCATGCAGCACAGGTAGGACAACCAGGAGGTCTGGCCTAGCCAGCACAGGTTGTTAAAAGGCAAAGGTCCAAAAGGCTGAGGCCAATAGTGAGAGGTTCAACAAGGCCCGGTGCTGGCTCCTGCCCTTGGGTCACAGCAACCCCAGGCAGCTCCACAGGCTGGGGCAGAGTGGCTGGAAAGGACCTGGGGGTGCTGGTGACAGCAGGTGAACATGAGCCAGGCTGTGCCCAGGTGGCCAAGAAGGCCAATGGCATCCTGGCCTGTGCCAGCAATGGTGTGGCCAGCAGGGCCAGGGCAGGGATAGGCCCTGGGTACTCAGCACTGGTGAGGCCACACCTCCGGTGTTGTGTCCAGTTCTGGGCTACTCACTATAAGAAGATCATTCTGGTGCTGGAGCAAGTCCACAGAAAAACAGCAGAGCTGGGGAAGGGTCTGGAGCACAAGTCTGGTGAGGAACAGCTGAGGGAGCTGGGGTTTTTTATCCTAGAGAAAAGGAAGCTCAGGAGGGACCTTGTCACTCTACAGCTGTTTGAAAGGAGGGTGTAGCCAGGTGGGGGTTGGCCTCTTCTCCCAGGTGAATGATAGAACAAGAGGAAATAGCCTCCTGTTTTGCCAGGGGAGGTTTAGGTTGGGTATTAGGAAAAAATTTCTTCACTGAAAAAATTATCAGGCATTGGAATGAGCTGGCCAGGGAAGTGGTGGAATCGCTAATCTTGGGAGTTTTCAGAAAGCATGTGAATGTGACACCTAGGAGCATGGTTTACTGAAGATGGTAGGGCAGGATAAACAGTTGGACACAGAACTTAGATATCTTTTCCAACCTCAATGGCTCTATATTTCTGTATATCTACTTGACTGATTTCTGACTACTTTTTAAGTTTTCATTCCTATTAATAAATATCATTAATAAAGCCAGCCCTAGGTTAACACAAAGAGGCTACTGTTCTGCAAAATACTTTTGTTAACATGAATTAAACATAGATCTTTAACTTGCTAATGTAAAATGGGAGAACCGTTTCATGAAAGAACTTTTCTATTATGCATGTCCTGCTCAAATTGAATTGAATATTAAAAGCCAGAGGCTGTGCTTAAAAATAAGGTTTAAATTCCATCTTAAAACTTGAGTTTTTTCATTATTTGAGTAATGGTTTAAATAGCATGCTAATTTGACTGCTAATAACCTCTTACTGTTATTGTCTCTTTCTGTGTACCAATAAAGTATTCATTATTCAAGGTATTTCCTTTATTATTTCTTGATAACATAGGCATTTTTTTGAGAGTTTGACCTTGACAGTTATTTCTAGAAAACTGAGAAGACTGTTAATCTGTGGAAATTTGGGAATTCTATTCAAAGATGTTTTTGAGTTTTCAGTAACTGAAGGTCCATACGAATTATACCTTTTCCAGTCATTTTGTGTTAGTTATAAGTCTGGTCATGTGACAGGTCATTATTTTATAAATATCATTTGAAGTAACTCTGATCTTTCCTTAAAACTTGTGTAAAGGATTCAAATTCACTTGTTTTCATATATCCTGAACTCCTTACTTTTGAGCTCATTATTTCCTTGTCAGAAGTATCTGGGATTTTGTTTGCACACTGAATGTCTTTTCTTAATGCCTTTTCTGCAGGATAGACTGCACTGAAACATCCTTAGGATTTTTCTTATTGCTTCTAGCAGCAAGACTATTTAAAAAGTGTCGGCATCTTTCTGCTCTATATAACTGTGTTTTTACTGTTTCAGCAATGTAATTGTTAGACAACATTTTTTGTGGTTTTAACAAGAGAAACAGAAGACAATTTCTCTCTACTTTCACCTTACACAATGAGCTTGGCGATACCCTTGAATTCTGATGCACAGAATGTTTTTTTCTGGAAAAAAACATAACTAACTGTAACTCTTAAAAAACGCGATAATTTAATAGCTAGCTGTAAAGCTAAAAATGGAAAACAGATTTATTATGGAAAGAGAGATAGCTACAACAAAGGTATTTTCAGCACCAGAAATGGTTTTAGGCTCTGTGTCTGATATCTATTACTGCAATTTGCTTATGTATTTCACAGGTTTCTGGTCCACTAAAATTCCAACTTAAAAGCAGGTGCTCTAACTGAGTGAAAAATGCAGTATTCAATTGTCATTTTTACTGTTCTTGATTTACAGCATTTGCTAACTATTGTGTTATACTTAACAGGTCGCTATGCAAGTCTCTGTGCCAACAAAAACACGTGAACTGCTTCATCGAATGAGTGGGAAAGGATTAGCAGCCCATTATCACTTCTCAAGACAGCCAGGCATTTTGGGTGATCATATGGTACCTGTGCAAGTGACAGTAACAAATACAACTGATCAGAAGATAGAGAACATTCACATTGGAGAGAAGAAATTACCTCCAGGCATGAGAATGCATGAGTTTAATCCAATAGGTAACCATATCCTATCTTTAAAAAATCAGGTTCTTAATCTTCAGCAAAATTTCAAATACAGGAAAGTGGTTTTGCATAGTTACGTGTATACTCATATATGTGTGTGTGGTGGGGAGGGTAGGTGTACATATCTACACAGACACTCATCAGCTTGTTAGGACCAAACCTTTCTGCATCCCTACAAACTTTGATTCTCTTACTTATTTTAGACTGGCTATTATGGGCTTCTATTAAAAAGGAGGTTTTGATTTTATATTCACAATTATTTTCTTACTAATCTTTAAGTGATTCTAAATGTATATATTGGTGGCTCAGAGCATTGCCATTTCCTTGTGAGCTTATCACAGTAGAGTGGAAGTCTATGTTTTAGTTTAGCTTGTGTCTACCATAGTTCCACAAATTGTGTCTCCTTAGATTAGATAAAAAGCAATGTGTAGTCAGACCTGATCTAAATTGTTTTACTTTCTACTTTGTAATCAGGATGGTTTTTTGCTAAATTTCTCTGGAAAAGAGTGTAAAACTTCAGAAAGAACACAGATCACAGCAAGATTTTTCAAGAGTAATACCTGTATACACAATCTGCTTTCTTTGCTCAACAATTCTTTATTTTAGGACATTGTGGTATAATCAGAAGGAGCAGAAGTGTCTCTGTTTCATAATAAAAATTCTTTTCCTTCAATGAGCTACACTATTATGTGAATATGTATCATAATAGAAGAATACAGGAACATGTTCTTAAAGCAGAACAGTGAACTAAAGAGTATTCTTTAAGCTTTTAAGCTTTTAGCTTTTAGCTTTTAAGTAGCTAAGATGTTTGTATTAAATGGTTCTAAATATCGAAATAATTTTTTTAACAGAAAAGATTATGCAGATTTACACCAAATAGCTACAAAAGCAGTTGTCCAGTGCTATAGTTTATATTAGAGTTTAAATTAATAATAATAACTTTTTGCATCTTGGTAATGATGCGTGCTTGATCAAGGCAGTTACTTTTAGAATTCTATTAGTTTGGGGTTTTTTAAGTGAACATTTTGCTGCTTATTCCTCAAAATAAGTCCAGCTCAGAATTGAAATGTCAAGTTAGTTTTGCCCATGGGCTTTATTTTATATCCCTACCTGCAAACATTTTAAAGAAATAAAGCACAAAGGCTTACAAGTAGAAATCTAGAAATACTGTAAATCAGATTAGGAGATACTATAGCCACAATAGTATAGCAATTAACAGTAACCCACTGTTACTGTTACTCACAGTAACCACAGGAGATACTATACCCACAATCGTAGCAATTAACAGTAACATTCACTTGTCTCACATAAAAACATGGGGGAAAAATGTGGAATTAATTAATTATCCACTTCAGGTTCCTTGAGCTCCACAAAGCAATCCTACCCTCTAAAGTATTTATTTCCCCAAGAAAGACATTGCAGTATTTGTCCTGAAAAGCTGTTTCTTCTGCAGAAAATAAGCTCTGTAGTTCTTCCAAAAATGTTATTTTTCTTGCTTGAATGCAAATTTTCTGTATTCTTTATAATTTTGTGTAGAACTAAGCCTATGCACCCTGTTCTTACTACATTTTGTGTTTCCAGTGTTTGGAAAACACATCCTACCATTTACCTAGCAGACCCAACAGAAGTGTCAGCATAGACAGGTATTCCTGTTGGAATATAAGTCTAGTTTTTCTTCAGTCACTGAAAGTACTGTTGGCAATTGTCCTGATTCTTCCAGTAGAAATGGTTCAAATTATTTCACCCAAATCCCTGTGCACAACACTTTCTTGTTCTTAAGTGTGTTTGAAACTCCCTTTGAAAACATTAAGCTCAAAGACTTTGATAGAGTTAATTCTGAATTTGAGCTGGAACCTTTAAACTTTCAGTGCTTTAAATAGACTCCTTGGAATACTTTTTTTCCTACTCAATTCCTAGTGTTAGTTTAGACTTCAGCCAGGAGCATTAACTCTATCTTTTCTGCATTTTTGTAAACCTAATCTTCAAATAGTTAAATTTTGTTACATTTTGTCATGGAGCAGCTGTCTGCTTTCAGTTCCTGAAAAGTATCAGGTACATTATGAATAATCTGTAAATCAGACATTTTGCTGCCTGCCTATTATTTTTTATTTTAATTCCTCTCTTTTAAGTGTGCTTTCAGCTCTTTGTTGTAATCTTGAGAAGGCAAAGTCTGCTTCAATGCTTCTTTTTACTTATGTACGAAAGAGCTTACAAGGAAGCTTACAAGCCTTTAACTTTAACTAAAAGCTTTATCTCTACAACATTAGGAAAATAGTGTGGTGATTTAGCCAAGAATCCAAGAATGAGTATGTCTCTTGATATCTTCATTGCCAAGAATGTCTCAGTCTGCACTGTTTGTATAGCACAAAGTCATCTTCCATGTAGTGTTCATAGTCCTTCTTCTCCCTTCCAACTAATGCAAGTAGAATATTGAGGCACAAGTAAACCACAGTAATTATGAACTTTTTAAGTTCAGCTTATTTTCTATTGTGTGTATTGATGTAGATTTTATTTGTTGTATTTTGCAATAACTAAATCTGCAAACCTGTGTTATTGAAAATGAAATCTCAGTGCTGGATCTGTGCACAGTTACGAGGATGTCACTTCAATTTTTTTTTTTTCTGTAGATAACTTTCCTTTCTTTGCTTTTCTAATACAAGGCCTTATTCTGTCGATAGAGCTCTAGGACTGAAATGGCAGCATTTCACGTGCATTAACAGTGTGAGAGGGGGAGTCCAGGATGCTTAAACATGCAAGTGTGACATTTGGGCAATGCCTATTTGTAAATAAAACTACAACTGTTGGATTTTTTCTTACAGAGCATTTTGGGGGTTTTAGTTATGTGAAGTTTGGGGGATTGCATCTGATGTCTTCTGTTGCCTTGCATGTGTACTTTATCTCTTAAAAATCTCTTCATGCAGAGTGTCTTGAGCCTGGAGGATCCATTATTGTTACAATGGGGATTGACTTCTGTGATTCTATCCAGACAGCCAGTTTCCAGTTATGGTAAGTTCTTGGGAGGGGGAAGGTAATTTTTTGCTCCTGGAAGGTAAAACTAGTGTTCATTGGAAGTCTACTTGGTGTTATCAGACTCACTGTTTTATTAAATATTCAAAGAATTAAACAAAATTTACAACATTATATACATCCACAATGTTTTAAGAGAAATAGCACATTATTAGTGTTCAGTTTTACTTTTAGAAGCTTTATTTTTTTGTCCCGCTCTTCTAGGGATTCTTGTTAACATTGTCTGGAAAGGGGCAGTCATGTCTGACTATTCTATTTTATGTGTGTTTTATGTGTGTTCTATTTTATTTCTGTTTTATGTGTGTTCTCCCTTGTAAGAAACAACAGGTCAAAATGACACACAGTGTAAGCAGTTTTACTACCCTGAGTCTTTATTATGGGTGCTTATGGTTCTTGTAACATGACTGCCTGAAAACAACCCCAAAATTTGCCCACAAAAGAAATGCTGTAGATTCTTTTAAATCAACAGTGGGAATCAAACCAAGTAATTGGCTGGCCAACTAAATCTTGTCTAATATGCCTGATTTACATTTTTTGTGCTCATTATTGGCATCTGCAACATCCTCTTTCTGCCTTAGGCTAGCAGGGAACCCATTTACCCGGTGAGAGTTCTGTTACAAACTGGCATTTGAAAATGGGTTAATTTCAACATTGGGAAAAAATAGATGGAGAGAAATGGATGGGAGAAAACCTGAAACCTTCTTTTAGGGGATTGTCAGGTTTATGGAGTTTTTAAACTGTGCAGAAGCATATATAGGCCTACACAATTTAATTTTTTGACATATTTTGAAGTAATGGATTTTTTATATGTTTTGTTGCAAGAAACACAGCTTTCAATATTCAGTACAAAAAGAGGGATATTGAATAGACAGTCATATTGCTGCATTTCAGTTTAAGGGAAGCCCTTTGTGAAAGTTCTACACTTCTTCCTTTGGAAAATTTCTGTAGCAATTTTAGTACACTTAGTAGCTGTGCTACTAAGCACAGCTTGTTCAACTGATAAGTTATTGGAGATAGCATGAAAATCCTAATTATAGAGATGTACCCAAGTGATTCCTAAAGTACCACTGCTAAAATAGCATTTCTTGTTCTGGGGGCAAGGAGGTTTTACTATTCCTTGTACAGCAGATGCTCCTGCATAGACAGTTTACACATATTTGTACTTCCAGCAAAATCTCTGCAGCATGTAGTTTATGCACGCCATGCTGTTATAGCTGGTCTGTATGCTGTGTGCTGGAATTTGGAAACAGCTTTGAACTGTTGCCTGATGTTTGTTTAGGAAGGAGGTTCCCTTTTAGGCAGTGCAGTTTCAAAATTGCTTCAAAATCATAGACTCTGACTCTCTTTATCTAAATAAATTTTGAATTTTATAAAATAGTATCTTCTTGATAGTTTATCAAGCAGAAATATTATTTTTAAAATAAAGCAGATATTTTTCTTTCAAGTACGTAATTTCAGTCTACCAATGATTTGATTTTTAACTTACACCATTTGTTGCTAAGAATCTTAGCAGTGATGAGGATAAGCAATGTAGCATAACACATTGATTTTATGCAGATCATCACCTTTATGTTTTGGGAGGTCTGCTGTATTAGTGATATATAAAAACTGATTACTTTCTCCAACATTGCCTAGTAATTGTTTATTATTTTCCTATTAGACAAACAAGACAGATCAATATTCCTGAACACCAACCAGACTATGAGTAACATCACTGTAAATAGATTTGCCTCAGACCTCAGTGGTGTATTCATTTTAATGATTTAGACAATGTGAGTCCAATGACAAAAGCGCTCAAGCTAAGTTTAAAATTAAATTAAGAATAGGAATTGCTTGCTTTGTTCGTTTACTAATTGATAGGGCCTTGTTTCTTTGCTGTTAGTTCCTAGAAAATAGTATAAAAATAGGTAAAACGTTATTTGCATTAAATTTGCTATTTTACACTGAACACTTATTTTGTTCAAAATCCTACTGATCTTCATTATCACTGAAGAAACTGTGCACTGTGATGTTTTGGGAGCAATGTCTTAAAGAACTCAGCTGCAGGCTCTGTAACTTATACTTTTCAAAAAGCGTTTATCCAAAAGAAGGAATGACTTCTAGAAGTTTGTCAAATGTTGTTGAAATAATGTGCACACAAAGGTGTCTATATTCTCGTATTTCCTATTAACATATCTCTATGAAAGATGTTGTCAGTTATTTTACATTTTTGCTAGAAGCATATTCAGCAGTAGTGTTCCTGATCATAAGAATTTTCTTGACGTTGTTCTAAGAGGAGCACTTTATCTTGCATCAAATGTAATTGATCCTGAAGCAGTGTAATCACAATTACTCACTTTCTTAATTGGCCTGCCCAAAATCAGAAAATGGAAACCGATCGGCAGTGTTTAAATCAATAGCTTTGTAGTAAAGCTTGTGGGGGTAGGGACATAGTGGTAATGGGTAGATCAATTGGTCTTAGATGCCAATCATGGACTGTGTGTTTTGCATAGCAAACACTACCCTTCAGCTTAGGGATGTACTGTTGTACTAGTGGTTCAATAAATACAAACTATATAAAGAAAAAAACTAACATGAGTCATAGAATATTTAGATCTTTTTCTGAATTTGTTGTACAAGTCAAGGACAATGAAGGAGAAACTGCAATATAGAGGTTTGAAGGAATGAGCTTTAAAAGACCTCCTGCTCAAATACTATTTTTGGTAAGCAAACCTTACCAAGATCACACATCTAATTAAAGTAGGGTGAAATGCCTCAACTTGAAAACTGTGCCTAATGCATTTATTTAGAATGTATATTAGGATGTTCACAGCATGTACTTGTGAGAACATCTCTTCATTGTTATTTTTCTTATGCCACTTCCTTCCAGAGGCAGCTATTTCAGCCACACTGGTGTTCTGCATGATAGTGCCTCTCAAGCGGAAAGTTAAAGAGGAATAAATGGAGGGATTCAGCCTTTTAAAAGATTTTTTGAATGTTACTCTTTGTTTTTTTGTTACTTTGTTCTCATTTTGCAAACAGGATATACACAGTTTAGGAGTTTAGAGCAATTTGTTATTGGCTAACTCATAGGCAAGGTAAGTTGCTACCTTGTTGAATTCTAGTTAAAGTTTAGTGTATTCACCATCCAAGTAAGAGACCTGAGCCTTAACTAAGCAGGTAGGCATCAGTTGAGCAAAGAAAAGGTTGGAATAGATTCTTGATATAACAGACTATCTGCAATTCTCCACTGACTGTGGAATTACTTCCTTTTTTCCCTATGTCAGATCTTAAAGATTTCCATGTTAGTTGAATCCTTGAGCTCCTAGTGTTCACCATGTCAACAATCCTACCACTTGTGTTATCTTTATTGTCTTGCATGTCTCTGCTTTTCAGATATTCTCCAGTCTTTCTCTCAGCTTACTAGTTTTTTGAGATGTCTGAACAACTATATGGGAGCTCTGCTGTGTCAGAATTTTGCCCATGGATCCTTGTAATGAAAATATTTGAATCCCTTGAGATGAAAGACAGGGAAGGTTATAGAGACAGAGAATTAGAGCCCTTACATGCCCTTACTCTATTTTTGTATGTGTATTTAGCATTATTAATTTCTGTCTATGTTTGTATAACTCAGTAGGCAAATCTCCAATTTCTTGTAGGCATGATGAATAACTAAAGGTGAAGAGATGTCCTTTTTATAACATTGAAAGCTTATCTTTACATTTTCTGTCTTATTCTTTTCCCTCCTCTCTTTCCAAATTACCTTAGTTCTTCCCAAAACCATAAAAGAACCACAGCTTTAAAGATAAAATTAAGTTACAGAGAGCCTGGTTCTCTTCTTTTTTCTGTTCTTTTGAAAAGTACGCAGGGAGTTGTTTAGCTTTCTTTGAAACTGGTGTAGGAGAGATGTCCATGCCATGCATCTCTCTCCCTAGTTTTGATTTTGCATTTCCTCTCCCTCGTTTTCTCAAGGTTTAAGTGCAAAAAAACACAACCAGAGCTCCCAAGAAGAAAAATCAAATGAAAGCAACGGCTTTTGTGCTTTTCATTCTTTTTCAAAATAATTCGGTAATTGGAAAATAGTGTGACATGACAGAGGTTTTTTAGCTGGTTACCTTATATTGGCATTTCTTAGTGTCTCAGTGTCATCAGAAGGACCCGCTCCTTCTAATGAGGAGAATACATACTCTTGTATGTCTGTTCATTTCGTCTGTCCTGTACTATATAAAGAAAACATTTTGCTGATTACTCCAGAAGAGTTTGGTGTAGCAGAAAGAATCTAGCAATTCCTTAAATGAAGTAAATTCTGTTAATGAGATTTTAAAACTTTGTTCAGTCTGTTCTCTGCAGGTTTCATCTTATTTTAGAAGCGTTTGCTCTGAATTTTATTTTCAATGGAAGAGATTTTTTGCAGCATGAAATTTGCTCGCTTCACTCTGTGTTGATGTAGAAATCTTCCCAAGCAGAACTTTCTAGCTGCAAAGCAAGTAAATGAAGAGGGTTGGTTGGGTAGCAGTCAGTATTTCTGTTGAATGCAAACATGCATTCAGGTGTAGATGCTTCCACAAAAGCATCTGATTAAAACTATGTAGTGGAATATGTTATGGAATATATTAAAAACTAATGTTAGAGATGCAGGATTTTCTTTGGATCACTGTCACTTGCATTTTCACTTTTTTCTTGCTGTTTCCTTCCCTAGTGCTTTCTCAGCAGATCACCAAGTTGCTTATAAATGTAAGAAAAGCAATCTGGTACTCTTCTCTTTATTTCATTACTCTAAAGTAGTCAGTTGGCCCTATTCCAGAACAAAATTATGCCAAGATAAATGACTGACCTGGAAAAAACAAGGCTGGACATGAACAACTGCTTTCATTTGTTCTATTGCTTTGGCCTTTTTCTCATGCAAAAGCAGGATGCAGTCCTTTCCTTTCTTCAGCAAGACTAAAGTCAAGTCCCCTATACTTTTCTATTCCATATTTTGTTTTGCAGGAAATTAATTCTCTCTTAGTGTTGCTCTTCCTCTCATGTTCTTTTTTTTAACATGTGTGGAGATTTTTGTGAATACAAGACAAAAGCAATAAGCTGGTTTGGGAAAGATATATTCTGGGACAAGCTGCTGCTAGGAGTGAAACAAAAAAGGGTAGTAATCAAGAGCAAGAATGTTCCCAGTCTTATTAGAATACTAATTTATTAAAAGCCTTGGAAGTTAAAATTTTAACTACTGCTATTGTGGAATTTTCAAAGAAGTCATTGACAAGTGTTAGCATTATTTACTTCAGTTTTAAAGAAGATTTTGCCATCACTGTTCTAAAGGTGTGGTAGACAACTTCTTTACCAGGAGCCCTTCAAAGCCAATTTTTAAAAAAAAGCAACTAAACTGAGAGGAGAAAAGGAGTAGCCAAGAGTTTCAAATGGCAAGTGCTAGCTACAGACGTGTGCAGAAATCTTTAAACTGTGCATCTTCTGAAGGGCTGAATCTTAGTCTTGCAGTGTCAGTTATCCTGGAGCTAGTAAGTCTCCCTTTGTTCCTGTGGGAGCATTATTGTCTTTGTCTCTCTTTTGTTCACCTTGATGTATGCATCAGAAGATAAATTCATGTGATACTTGCAATTGAGTCATGAAAGTGATGTTAGTCTTTTAAAAATATAGTATGTACAGTTTAACAGTTTTTAAGGAGTCAGTAAGAGTAGCGATGTGTAATGTCATTTGCCCATAAGTTCACAATTAAATACATAACAGATTTTGCAAGCTACTGTTAAAAAGGTACTGTTATAAGACATCCCCAACTGTTTGATCCTTTTAAAGCTTCCCTCTAAGAACTTCTCATTAAGTATTTATGTTCCTCTAAGGCTGTAACTTACCAACTTATTGCACATGCTAATACCAGAAAACACGGTGTTTAATTTTTGAAATCAAAAACCACGTTCTGTTGCCCTGAGAAACTTTGGGTATTTTTTCTGGTAAGCTGCTTCACCTTTATCTTTCAGGAAAGTTAAAGCAACACCACCTGAGAGATGCTTCAGTGCAGCTTGAACCAGTTGTCCAGTAGATTTTTAAAAGTTAATGTAATTTTTTGTATAAACATCATTTATATTAATGAGATTCTTGAAAATAGAAATGAATAAGTTAAATACACTGAAATTTAGTTCACTAGGTATTGGGGGAATTTAAGTTTTTGTATTCCAAGCCTCAATTTTATTCTCAAATTTCTTCATTAGATATCTGATGAAATCTCCATCTTTGGAGATACTCAGAGCTCAAATGGACAAGGCCATGAACCAAGTGAGCTAAGGTGACCCTTGCTTAAGCAGGAGGTAGAATCAGGTGATTCCTAATGCCCCTTCATATTGTGGTTCTCTGGAATTATGAAGTAACTTTTGTTAAATTAAATATTATGAGTTCTCTAATATAAGATGTAATAAAAGAGATGCAGATCAACAAACTAAAGCTGTATATTTAATCTGTGAAGTGTCTGATAAAGAGAACCTATAAGGAAGGATGATTTTCTGTAGCTGAGAAAGAAATTTACTGTAGCACACTGGAATTAAAGTAATGCAAAGTAACCCAGATGCTGACTAAAGTGAAATTAAGAACAAAGTGGTTTTGAAGAACAAATAGCAATCACAATTTCTGTTTGTAGGCTATGAAGAGTTCATGTTTTATCAAAGAATATATATTAGCTATTTATTCACTAGAGGAAATGGAAGTGGAATGTTTGTTAACAGCAGAGGTGTCAAGTGGTCCTCTTAAGCAGTTATGGACATAAAAAATCCAAGGGGTACTCATGCTTTTATTCCTTCTTGTTGTGGAAATATTGTTATAAGCATTAAAGCAATCTAATAATTGGTGTTATAAGTCAAGTTTATGTACAAATGGCATCTCTCCAGTCAATGTGGGACATAAATCATTGCGCACAAAATGGTTTATCTGTTTCATGCTGAATTATGTAGAGTACATCTTGCTTAAATATGAAACATAAGATTGGTTGAACAATCAGTTGAAGAGTGTCAATGAAGGTATTGTTGAAAGTGTTAGTCTTATAGTCCAAGTAGTAGGTATGAATAGCAAACAATTAATGAGGCGGTTGATTAAAGACTCTTCCATCAGCTCTTAAGGTGATTGAGTTCTTAATCACTATTCAAAAGAAAAACTAAAGAAAAAATAGTTCTTGCTTATTTTACTGTGCACTTAATTGGGCTAGATAATCAAACAATCCCTGCTCTTTTATTATAATAATGACTTTAGAGACAGATGGCATTTAAGGGGGGGAGTTTAGTACGGGGGTAAAAAGTTTGAATTTGTTAGCTTTTACAAGCAGCGCTTAATAAATGATGTTTTATAAAGGAAGTATTGGGAGTTTGAAGGGATTGTTTCCCTGTATGTGTACTAAATAGCAGTTCTCAGAGAAGTTAGCATAAATGTCCCATTTTATTTGAACAGCTCATACTTGAGACTGCACTTATAAGCATAATTGTAACACACCGGAAGCTAGAAAATAAGGACGTACTAGTTCCTAAGCATTTCCTTTTGTAAATGGGTAATTACAATAAGTATTAGAATTGTGAGTAGAAGGACTGTAAAATGCTTCTCTGTTTCCAGGTGGCTTGTCTTGCATCTTTAGGAGGGAGACATGTGTGTTTTCTATATTATTGATCTGGTGTTTGCTTTCATCAGTCTCTAGTTTCAGAACTTTGAAATTGCAGAGTTATAAAATATCAGTAACACATATTTTAGGTTAATTTAAATAACATGGATGTTAATGGATGAAATGTATTTTCCATTCTAATGATTGTATCATTATATTTAAGTAAGATATCTGAGGCATATCACCAATCAATATATATTGACTATTTGGTACACCAGGAAAAAAAAGGAAAGTGTTCTTTTCTAAAAATTTCTCAGGCCTTAAAGCATTAACAAAGATTCTGACTGGATGTACTGATCCTGAATTGCTAGGCAAATCCCTTATGGTACAGTTAGTCAATGAAACATAGCAGGGTGAATGTATCTTGAGTTCCTGTAGATTTGAAGAAGTCTCATACAAAATAGTTGGAAACTTAGGGAATTGAATGGATAGTGAGAGGAAGTTCACTATATGATATTTATTTCTTGAGGAGAAATGTGTAACATTTGATAGTATTTTTTAACTCTGCCATTTAAAAAATGTTCTGCAGTTTTCCAGCGTGCTTTTACATTAACCAGTATGCTCTGTGATTTTGTTTAAATATACCAAATACTGTAAAACCGAAGTTATCAAAAATATTTCTCCTTTACTAATGTATTTATTGTTTGGCTTGTTTGTGGGTTTTTTTTCCAGACAATATCATCCTTTTGTCTGAAATTATATGTTTTCTATGTTTACTCCTATTTCTAGAACAGCTGTAGCTGATGACAGAATGCATAACAGTTCTCTCAAAGGATTTGTGAAATGCACAATAATTTGTCCTTTGCAAGCATTTAGATTGAGTGTGATGCTTTGTAGGTCGCAAATAAACATTGATTTGAATAAAAGTTATATTTTCAGAAATGCAAGACTATGCCTACCACATTTGTACTGGAGAAAAATGGATCGGCTTTACTAATGTAAGAAGTTAGCTTTCAAATTTATAAGTTAGAAATCGTACAGGTAGTTTTTATACTTTTTCATGATTTTACAGAAAATTTGAAACTGATATATGTGTATTTGTTAATCAATGTTGAAGCACCTGGTTGATTCTCTGTAATTTCTCTTTTCTAGCACAAAGGATGATCACTTCAATGTTAACATTCAACCCCCGGTTGGAGAACTGCTCCTGCCTGTCACTATGTCAGAGAAAGATTTTAAGAAAGAGCAAGGTGAGAAATACTTCAGCAGCTTCAGTAAATTTACTTGGGAAGAGAGCTGCATGCCTTTCAATTTCCAAGCATACAGAAAGTGCTTCCAGTTGTAGGTGGTTGAGACTGTTAGTATTCACTCTGACAAGTAGTTTAAAAGTATCTTGAGAAGGATGTGCTATGATATAATGCCGTCTTTAAAGGATCAAAGCCCACACTTTACCTTAAAACAGTCTTTCAGCTCAAAGCCTTTTGGCTTCCCATCATGAACTGTGAATGCCTTTCCTACCAGCAGTAAAACAGAAACTTGTGATGCCAGCTCAAGGAAATGAACCATTTATACATTGGTATTGCATCGGGTTTTACTGTTCTTTATTCCAATACTAATTTTCATACTGTTAATGTACATGTTCCTTAGCTACTTTGAAGATTGTTTTAATCTTTTCACTTTCAAACACTTCATATATAAAAACTACTCATGTTGGAATACTGTTTTTTGTACTTCTGCATTCTACTGATACTGTGTTTTCAAAGAATTTAAGTATTTTATACTAATCCAGACACAAACCCCCATAAGAGCTTTTAGTGACTTAAATATTTTATTCAAAATATTGTGCTTAGGTTTGACCTAAAATTGTGCTTAGGTTTAACCTAACCATATGTTAAATGGAATAGTCAATACTGCTGTCCTTAATTTGGATATGATTCTTGGATATTTTAAAATATAAGTGGTTACATTTTGGATGCACTCAAATGTAGTAGTGTTTACTCATATATTTCAATGTATGGGGATTTACATGTGTATGTCTCTTCACACTGAGATGAGAATATGCCCATGGGATCCTGTCTCATTGCTGTGTAAGGCTCAGAAACTCAGTATATCCATCAAGCAGTCAAGAACACCAACGAGTAATGTTATGTATTATTAGTTATTGCCTTTGAGCATTTCTTGCTTTTGTGTTATTGAATTATTAAGAAAGTAGTTTAAATACTGTCAAGATAATTTGCAGTTAAGCTTATGACTGCAGTGAAAAGTTAAGGATTGTGCTTTGTTTTCATAACCAATTGATACTTATTTGCTGTTCTTACCCTTTGCTGGCTAAAGCCTGCCTCTCTGCTTTATACCTGCTCAGCAAACCAAGGTGAGTGATTGAACGAGGCTGTGGTACATTTATTTTAAACTGTTCCCTTCTAAAAATTGTAGCTGGGGTTGTTGTGAAAAAAAGGCATGTTACTATGCTTCTTCCCTCCCTGTTTTTATGTTTGCTTGCTTTGTGGTATTCTGATAGAGTTTTTGTATGCTTTACTGTGACTGAGGGCTTTTTTTCCTCCTGACTGGCCATACAGAACCATGAACACATAGAAGAAGTGTACTTGGAGAATAGCTGTGGTCCTCTGTGGAGTTGTTGCCAAAATTCCTTTTTCTTCTGCCATTTTACTTCTATGGTTGTTGATTATTTGTCTGAATAAATCTGGCAGCTGTTTGCTATGTTTAATAGAGCAGAAAGGCTACTCTGAATAAAGCTATTTGAAAATTTGTTTATATGAAGTATTTGTAAATCCATGAAGGTCTCTTGGCATTTCTGTATCGCTTGCTCTGTCTTCCTGAATTCATTCTTTGATGCAGGACTTTGCAGGCTGGCAAATTTACTACAGGTTTAGAAACCTTTCCTATTCCATCTTTTTTCTTATGGATATCAGCTGTATCAGAATATTCTTTGTAACAAAGGTCTGAATTATACATTTTGCATTCGTATTTATTACAAAGCTTTAGGAACAGGTAGCATATGGGAAGAATTACTTTGTGTTCTTGCTAAATGAAAAATCCAAATTACAATAATAAATGCAGGACAATTTAGAAGTTGGTATATGCTATTCTATTTTGTGTTTAACTTGAATTTGCCTGTATTCTCCAAATGAATCTGATTTATATAACTTGTTTTTCACTTGTCATGCTTTTTCCTTTTTTTTTCCTTTTTTTCTCCTTTTTTTTAATTTGGTTGGTTGGTTGGTTTGTTTTGTTTAGTTGGTTTTGAATGTGTTTCAAGTCCTGTATCTGGAGATGGTTTCATTCGTTACCAAAACAGATAGGTAAAAAATACTGAAGTGTTTGAGGAGAATATTAGAAATGCAAGGAGAGAATGAAAATATGTATGGGTTTTAAGGATTTTTACATCTAAATTGCATGTGTAACCTAATATGAATGCTACAGAGAAAATAGCTGGTATTATACTGCTATGTAGAAGACAATTCATTGCTACACATCTTTATTCAATTACACTCTGCTGTTTTACATTGTCTGTTACATTTGTATATGTCCATTTTCTTCCTGATGGCATAAAGAGAGAGGAGCAGACAGGTTATTGAATATTCATGTCTGTGAAGGTTATCTGGTGGTAGCAGCAGAACCTCAAAAGCTGTTTTTGTCCACATGCTGTGCATTATATGCTTAGCTTTGCTGCACCATCTCCCCTTTCCTTTCTTCCTGGGCTCAGAATCCTCTGGTTGAGTAGTTCCCTGGAAAAGCAACTGAGTTAGTAGTTGTTGTGATTGACAATTTGGAATGAATGGATTAAAATGGATTAAAATATTAAACATTCTTTACCTTTTTGCTCAAGTATTTTTTCTGATCCTTCAGGACTCAGAATTTTATACCCTGTTTTACATCACATCCCCATGTAAAGTCAAATTGCCATAGCAGGAATTCTGCATGAGTGGAACATTTAGTGTTGGGAGCTCTGTATCCAGATTTCAACTTGTCTGTTGTTTTTGAAATTCGGTAGCAAAACTCTCTTTCCCTCAGTTCAGAATAGGACTAGTCTTGCTGGTTAGCATACCTTGTTACCCATCACTGTAATTTTACCAATTTAATCTTCTTCTGTTATTTAAAATACATACAGTTATTTCATCATATCAGGTGGCTAACCCAGACTAGTTCCTGCTTTGTGCTCAGGCTAGAGTTTTCTTGGATTCTTGTGTTTCAGGCAATATTAAATGTGTCATGTGATTGTTATAGCTGAATATTAATCAGAATTTTTATGATGGCATTTTTAAAATAGGCAATTAAAACTACTTCAGGATTTTTTTTTCTCTTAAGAGACATGTTTTTAAATAATTTTGTCAACTTTTTTTAAAAGTGTATACCTGAATCACATTTAAAAAAAACCAAGCCAACACCAAAACCCAATCTTGGTTAAGTAAACATATATTTTACCTAATTTTATTAAAATTGTATATATAAAATTTGTTTTCCTAAAAAGCAGGATGCTAATTCTTTAAATGGTTGGACATTTACTATTTTCTGGCCATTGACTACCCCAAGCAATCATATTTGATGCTCCTTAATTAGAGTAGCCTTTTTTATTTCCAGGTTCTTTTCCACCTCAGCAATCGAGACAATACATTTGCTTACCACGCTGCTCTCCTAAGTGTTCTTTTGCATGTAAATTAATCTTGATTCAGTTTACACTGTCATGCTGAGTGGTACAAATTGCCTATAACAATAAAACAGCATGAGTTAAAAATAAAGGGGGGTGAAAAAGCAGATTGAATGTGTGCCTTACTTGATAGGATGTTACTTTGCTTTATGCCAATACATTAGTCGACGATAATGAATCTTCTGTTCTGAAAAGCATGGTTTAGTTGATTTTTTTAATTTTACTTCAATGGAGCAGTACCCTGTCTTTTATAGAACAAGTTAGACAAACCATTAATGACAAGAGTGTTAAGGTTAAATATGAAGCAATGCATTCACTTTTCTGAGTGCTATCCATCTTTCCATTTACAGGAGCTTGACAAAAGTACTGGCTTTGTACAACATTTCCTTTAATTACATGCTGCGGGAAACAGGCTTTTAACATAAACATAGTTGCATTCATTTATTCAGCATTTGCTCTTCAGTAGAGCCTAATGGAGAAGGTTTAAATCCTAAATAAGTACACATATCTCTCAGCAGTGTTATGTCAGTCCCTGTGCTCTGCTTAAAAGCAGTCTTAGTCTGTGTATGTAGTTTGTAAAGCTTTTGCCTAATAGTTAAACAATTTGAAATAGAATGTTCTACTCAAGATAAATCTGATTGTTATAAAAGTTGTATGCCGATTTTTGTTCTCTTTCAAAAATCCTATTATTTACTCATCAGCTGTTCCATTTTTACTTTCATATTTCTTATTCGGTGACAGCAGCACATTCCGGGGCATTAAAATGCTGGATTTATTTTTTTAATTGTTCTTATTAAGCATCTTGGTACTACTATTTCCTCTAGGTTAGAACTGTATGTGCAGCCCTAAAACATTGGCCTTTTGAGACTTTTACGTTGTTTTCATTGTTAGTGTTCCTTCAGATGCTTCATATTTCTGCCTGAAGTACCGTGCTCCTTTGTTTGCCTGCATTTTCAGCTTCTGAACATACTGTAAAAAGGCACTCACAGTGTTATGTTGTAGTTACTGTTGTGTTTTAATCAACATGAGCATCTTACAAATCATTCTTCTAAACAATGGATATTGATAGAAAAGCGTGAGTTTCGTTAAAATGTCCTTGAATGTCATATCCTTCTGTACTTTTTCTTCATCATATGTTTGGATGTAATCTTTAAATTTCTGTTCCATTTTGTAGTCATATTCAAATAATTTTACTCAAACAGTTTATGTTGATATTTTAGAGAGCTGGATGCTAACTGAATTTACCAGTTTCTAATGTGCTGACTTTCTCTTAAATAACTAAATTGAACCAATTACTACTATCTGAATTTAATGATAATTTTTAGCAGTTGGATATGGAATTATAATTAAATGTATGATTGAAAGATTATAAAGGATCTTTGTGTATGTTCTCACTTAAGCTGCACCTTTCCAAATCAGTCTTACTTAATATTTAATTTCTGCGTTTGCATTCTTCTTTTAAATTAAGCTTTTTATGAGGAAAAAACTGCCTTGGTTTCACAGTTGCATTAGTATCACAGATGTCATTGTTCGGCTATTACTAATTTGTTTCTGATAGAAGGTCATTGCAAGTAAGACATTAAAGTAAGGTAATTATGTGAGTTCTTATGAAATTGTTTTCTCAATAAATTATCCAACTTTTAATGCCTTGTTTTTTGTTTAGGTGTCTACTATTTTGGTTTAATGCTTAATAAGCGAGCAAATCTTACTGTATTCATAATTAAATACTTAATGTTTCAGGAATGCTGACAGGAATGAATGAGACATCTACTACAATAGCTGTTGCTCCACAGAACTCTACTAGACTTGTAATAATTGAGAGAGTAGTGAAAGCAGCTAACCTGGGTGTAGTTCCTTCTGGTCAAGATAACATACACAGGTAAGATTGTTTGTTATTTAAAGTATGACTATCTTTTAATATTAATTTGTTAGTTCAAAATTCATCAACATTTGATAATATTAGAGAAAATTTTATTACCTATACTCTAAGGAAGAAGCTAGCAAATTATACTGAAATATATAATACTAAGCATATAGTAACTTGAGACTAAGTATTCTGCAGCTCATTAATTGAGTGTATATAGAAGTGTCTAGACTTTACTGAACACAGTTAGAGGAAATTGTCCGTCCCTTTTTTTGTTTCAAAGGGAAGAGGTAGCCTTTTAGAGCACAGTACTTTCTAGAAGGTTTTGGGGGATTTTTTAACTTTTGTTTCTGTTTCCTATAGTAAGTAGCCTGCTCTAGTTTTATCATCTGTGAGGAGCAACTTGTTTTCCAATATTAGTTTTTTGCTTTCCTACATGTATATCTGCAAACTAAAACAATTACCTGCCAGGAAGTCATTGGCCCTGTCAAATTTCCAGTTTTTACTTGTAGATTAATCCATTTCATCCAAATGTTATGATACAGAATGTGAGTGGAATTAATGCAATTGTTAGTTAATGACAGCTTTTAATGTGATTAACTCAAAATATTTAGTCCTGTGAATCTGTATGGCTTCTCACTTCTGGCAGGAACACACAGATTAACCTGGTCTTGAAATAAGAAAACGAATACATTTCCCTTACCATCTACTAAAACTGTTCACTAAATTCTGAATTATCTCTAGTCCCCCGAATTTTGCTAAAAGTAAAGTATCTTCCTTTAAAGAAAACAACAATCTTTTGTTTGAAATTTTGCTGACTGAGATGGCTGTTTGAAAGGGTGAGAATTCTGTAGCCTACACAAGATTAATAACCTGATATTGTTGGATGTAGTCTCTTTTGCATTGCTGGGCAGTTGTAGTGCATTGTATTAACATTAACCCAGCTGGATTTTCCTATGTATTTGATACGGTTAATGATAAAATTCTGTTTCACCATAAAAACATGGCACAGCTAGTGCAATTGCACTGAAATGATTGTCACTCTTGACACCTGATCCTCCATGAAAGAGTCCTCATTTGTTGCATCCCTGAGGGATCCGTATAGCCTGTGTTCTCAACATCAATTCAAAGACTAGGTGAGAGTGTCAATCAAGAGAGACTGAAGTGTTTGCTGCTACAGGTGCTCTCCATCTTTACCCTATCTATCACATGAGACTTATCACATAGGCATGGATTGTTTTGTTGACTGAGTCTCAAAAAGGCTCCCTAAAATAATAGCCTAGCTCCTAGCTCAGCCACACATTTCCTGGCTGTAGATAAGTTTCTACTTTGATGGTGTTTTCTTTTGCTCTTTTGGTTTCTTTTAAGGGAAGTTTTCCACAACAGAGTCTATAACCAACAGTAAATATATTGAAGATGCACTTACTGTTGGGTACACTTCTTCAGAGACAGTGCTTAAAGGCATGTTTGGGACAAGCTGAAGCATTCAGAGTGCTTCAGAACATCCTGAAATCTTCTTTGATTTCTTAGATTCAAAATACAATGTTTTCAGTCTGCCAGAATAGTTATAGAATAGATTATAGAATAATCCATCAAGCAAAACATACAGTTTATAACAATTTAAGTGGCCTTTGAGAAATGCCCAGCAGTTGATAAGCATTTAGAAAACAGTCCTTTGTTTGCTTCACCGTAAGTAAATGGAGTTCACAGATATTATGTAGTCATAATTCTACCTAGATTTTACTGAGCAGGAACATTACGTAATTGATGCTGTGATAAACCTGTTAATCTTTAAAACAGTAATGATTCATCATTAAAGTAAATCCTAGATTCACATGAATAAATATTTGAGATAGATATTAGATAATTAATCCTTCCAAATTGCTGAAAAAAATGACCAAAATAGTTTATTTATACATACATATATATATATATACATACATACATACATATACATATATATATACATATATATTTATACATACATATATATATATATATATATGTATGTATGTAAGGTAAACATGTTTGAATTAAGTGAACTCTGTTATTAGAGGAAACAAAAATCAAATTTTTCTGTCAGAAGTCTCATGGGTACAAGAACTGTGACTTTTATTTGATACACAATTTCAGAATAACAAAATAAACAGTCACCTTTTATCTTGTCTAAACATTTACAGATTAAATAAAAAAACATTAAAAGTGAATTTTCTAATTTTTATAAGATTGTCATTTGTCTTGTTTTATTGCAAGTGATATTGCAGAAAAAAAATTACGTCCAAAATCTTTTAGTTCATCATGCTGTTCTGTGAGGACTACTTCAGCTGACTTCTTGGAAGAAGTCTTTTTACACAGAAAAATAAGTACTGTTTTTTAACTGGCATTCTGATTGTGCAGCATAAATTACATTAACCTATTAGTTGGTCATCCCCAATTTGAGTATTACTGCTTAATGATGGCTAATGCCAAAAAAATTGTATTGCCTGGTAATGCAATATACTCATTCAAAATGAAATTGTACAGTTTAATACAAGTGCAAGAGTATCTAATGGACATGAACAGGTGTGTTTCATGGTTTCTTTCAGTCTAAATGTATTCACATTCATGCTGAAGATGTTGTCATGCTGGTGGAATCCAATTACTGGTCCTTAAATTAATAACCCTATTAGGATTTTATTTTTGCACCAAGTAAAAACATTTAGAGCAAATATAATGAAGATTCAAAAGTAAATACTTGAAATAAATATCAACAGAGTAGCATACAGTCACCAAAGAAAAATGAAATAAGTGAAAACAAATGTCAAATACATCAGCTATATATCTGAGCATATCGTAATGTAGCAACACTTTCTTAAATGCATTTCCTTTCTCTCTTTACCATGTGGCTACTAAATTTGTGTATTTCATTACAGTGTAATAATTTAGCTGTTAAATGAATGTAGAACAAATATGCCAGGTGACATAGGTGATTCTGCTTTAAACTGTCTTTTCTGACTGGTTTTTATTTGAAGTGATAGTTGCAAAAATTTTTAACTTGGTAGCGTATAGATACAGACGTAGATATCGGCAGACAAAGGTGTAGGTAAATATTTATTATTTGAAAAATAAATTTGCTGTACTATTTTGCTTTCTTTAGAGTAGTTACGTGATCTTCAGTGGAGTTTATTCAAGGGCTTGGATTACAGGGCCTTGTAGGACAACATGAAATGCATTTGCATGTCCATAATAGGATTTAGCTATTTTATATATTGATCTTTCTTGCTTTTGCTAATAAGTGGAAACATTCTGTCAATTTTAAAAGGCTTCTTCTAGAATAAAGAATGTGAAATGCATTTCAAAACAGAGATTTTCTTTAATTGGAAATGTGTTTTCTTAAATATTAAAACTTCTGAAAGAAGAGTTCTTTTTTTCCGTAAAACATTTTTTCACAAGACTGATTAGCATAATTGTTGGAATATCCACAGCTCTTTTAATGTTCTAAGAACTGTTACTTGATGTTGATAAAGTGATTTTAAAGAGTCAGCTGAGTCACCAAGCTTTTGTGTTTTGGTTCAGACCACAAGTGAGGGCACCATTTGAATATCTGAAGATAAAGACACTGAAAGAAAAGTATTTGTTCCTGCAGGGAATTAAATCACTCTGAATAACTATCTTTAGGGAACAAGTACTTTTCAGTTGAAGTATGTCTGCTGTTTGTTGTCAGTGGGGAAAACATATTAGGAATTGTTCTGTTTTCAAGGTAAGAGGGTACGTAATGGAGGACATTTATTCCCTCAAAGTTGATTCTTCTGTAGAACATCACTTGAGCTCCCAATCTCTACTTGGGCAGTAACATTCATTGCTTTAGATACAACAACAACAACAACAGCAGCAAAGAAATCCTGGCTGCTCTATTTAAAAATATGATAAGATGAAGGCATTATTCAAGATTTTCAGTCTTATTCTATTTAACTGACACAAGCCTTATTTACCCAGAAATGCCCTTCATGCTAGTGTTACTTTCAACGTGTTGCTTATTCTTCTCAGATGAATATTCTAAAAGTTCCTCAGGTCTCTTCCTCCTTTATTCATTTTCATCTCCTACAAGTATAGGTAGTCATCATCTGTTCACTTTGATTATAACAAAAGATAACAGGTGGTGATAGAATGAAAAGACTAGTTGCAGACTTGAATCTTATAAAGACTTGAATGCTCTCATAATCCTCTAGAAATTGTCAAAATATTGTCTACTATTACATAAGACCCTGTGCATGAAGGAGAGATGTTTCAGGCTAAATTGGCTTAGGAAAAAAAGTAATGGAAATACACAGAGAAGGTGCTTTTTCATGCTACCAACAAAAATATGGTGCAAAGCTTTTAAAGTGTTGGCAGCAGCATATGGCAGAAAAATCTGTTCAAAGCAAAGATCACAAGTTGGATTTACTTTTTCACTCTAATTTTGTTTTATTCTTGTGTGCTTCTATTGACGTCAGAGTATAATGTGCAATGGGATGGAGAATCAGGCCATCTTCAACTACCTACCTTTCTACCTTCTACTTCCCAAAGCATTTCCTAAATAGGATGCATCATACTACAGAATATTACTCATTTCAATGACTGTGGCTCTAAAAGTGGTGCAAGGTAGATCATCTTTTCCACTGTTTTCATTCTTGAAGACTACCTGTGCAGTGCCCAATCAGTCAGTGAGATAAAACTCTGAAGCTAGTAGGGTGGATAATGAAGAATGAGGTTTAGTCGACCTTACCTTACTTAATGGTCCATTGCACTAGTTTGTTGCTGCTGTTGTATTCTGGAAGGAATCCTCACTTGCAAGCAGGAAGTAGCAGTATCAGAAAGTGAGCATGGTGTCATATACCTATCTTTGTTCTGCAGTTCGTCAGGATGGCTATAACCATTGTCTTACCCTCTGAGACACACAACAGCATTAATTTCAGTCCTCAGATTTCACATGATCAATTCTATAATTTCAACAACCCCATATGGGACAATCTGAGGGTTTGGAGAAAATCAAATCTCTTTCAACAACGAAGCTCTAAAGTGTTCAGAACAGCCATTTCACATGTTAAGATAGGGATTTTAATGTCTTTCTCCATTACAGTCACAAAATGTGGCAATACTAACAGCCATCTCTTCTTCCTAGACATGACCAGGACTTGCAGAGGGAGGATTCTCATCTCTTAGTGGTGTCATAGTAGACACCTGAATTAGCAGCAAGCAAGCTAAGTTTTAAACAAAGAAGCATGAAACAGCAGTTCTGCTCATTGCTGGGGCAGGTCTAACCTAGCTCAAGCACTGCAGTGCGTGCAGTGACTGTGCAGTTCTGAAACCTACATTTTTAAGGACACTTTACTGAACCATTTAGATATGGTAGTTTCTTCAGAGCTCACTGTAGAGAGTATGACATTGCTTAGTGTACCCTTCACTATCTGATTCCTTGAATAAGCAATTATTGAACAAGATGTAAAATACCATCCACCTGTCTTGTGGAGGCTTGTATTGCTACCCTTTAGCAAAATCAGAAACATGCTGTGTAAATCATTTATTATGACAGTAGACACACTGCAATTGGTGAGAATTCATACTCTGAATAATATGAAAACAACAATACCAAATGTAGAAACTTGCATAAAATGTTCAAAATCCAGAAAATACGGAAATCCAAACTGTGTTTCACTAGCTTTTATTTCTCACCCCATGCATCAGCTTGACAGTCTGGTTATATTCACCCCTTTTTATCATTTTGCAACCTGTCATGTCCCATTTATACTATATTGGCAGACTGATTCTCAAAGGAAAGAGGGTTTTGTTTACAGACAATTTTGATTATCAGAGAATGTCGTGGTTAGTAATCAGTTATCCTCCCCACATCTTTTTAATCCAGCAACACTTAATGTGGGGAGAAAAGGTATGCCATGGCATGTTTGTGTAGGTACATTTGTACTGAACCAAACTCCATCTAATGGGGTCCACCTGGAAAATTTTTCTGTGCATGTCATCTTCCAGTTTGCACTAAATTTGGAAGAATTCTAAGGCAGAAAGTTAGTAATCAGATCCCATCACCTTAATATAACAACCTAACAACTGCATCTACTTCCAGCATGTCTGCTGGAAACAAAAATACACATCTATTGAGGATAAACACCATGTATAAATTTCTGAGAAATATAAATTCTTTATAGTTATTCACTTGAAACAGAGTATATGTTGTCAGTAGCTGACTAACAGGTCTATAAATCCACAAAGACTTTTTTAAAGGCCTTTTCTGTTCTGTGTGCAGGCACGCCTTTTCTAAGGTTTTTTACTAAGCAGTTAGCCTGTTGGAGAGCTGCAAGGAAGTGAAACCAACCTTTGCTCCTGCAAAGTACCTCCTTTGATGCAGTTACCTAAGACTGTTTTGCTTCTCTAGTTCCTTAGCTGTGGGGCTCAGTCTTCCTGTTCTACTCTTCTAGAAGGCTTCAGTGGGTAGCTGTGTAAATAAACTTGTAAGAGGCATGCAACTTTGATTTTTCTTCCTAATCTCTCAAGTAGGAATTAATTAGAGAGCTAAATAACCTAGGCAAAACAGCTTTTGTGGTAGTCTTTACCTGTAGGAGACAGAATTTTAAATGGAATAGTAGTATATCCATGTCCACCATTATTTCACCTTTTATTTTAAGCAGGACTTTTAAACTCTTAATGTTTTCTTGCTTTATGATGGAAGTAATTCCAGCTTTTTGTTTTGGGAGGTTTGGGTTTGTTTTCTTTATTTTATTTCTTTATTTTATATTCTTTATTTTTAAAAAGAAAAAAAAAGCCAGCTAGGCTAACCATTTATATTTTTTTAAACAGGCAGGACTAGAAGTCTTTCTGCTTATTAACTCTTTTTAAGTTAATTTTTTTATTACTAGAGGAAAACAAAACTGAATTTTATAAATATGAAAGTACTCATTCTGTAGTTCCTCATATTACTCTTCCTATTACCATTATTCCTTAATCAAGCCTAATCAAATCCTTAATCAAATCCTAATTTTCCAAAACCTTGACATTTTCTCTCTTCTAACAAAAGGGCCCTGAGTATACTAATACTATTTTCATGTGTAATATCATATCAGGATTTTAAATAACTGGTGTAAAATACTTGATCAAGAGAATGCCTTCACACAGAATCATTTTAATGCCCTTAACACATAGATATATTATTGTATTAAGGAGCTTATATGCAAATTGCAAGATTTTTAAATAACTTTAGGAAATTAAATTTGGTCTTAACATCAAAAGTATATGAGTGAGTCATTTTAGATACGCTCTTGATCAAAACAGATTGTTCTAGCCTGGCTTATTTGCTCTCCACTAGAGGACAGCACTGCTTTTGTATCTGAATGGTATAAAGTGATAAATATGTGCAGCATTTTCTTTGAAAAACAAACAGGAGCCCTTTGAGCCAGTTATTTAAACAGAAAATGCTTAACACTTTAGGAACTAACTGAGCAGAAGACTGTCTTTGATTGTAAAGATCTCTGAGTATTTAATATTTAATATTTTAATATCATTCTATAAAATAATCTACTTTCTTGAAATTAAATAATTTTCCTGCAAATTAAAATTTATAGCCTGTTTTAAAAATAGACTGAGTATAATTCTCAAGCATGTGTCATATTAAATGTTCAATTCTATAGGGAAAGAAAAAGAAAGAGTGAAGTATATGAAAAAACAAAATAGATCGAGTATTGGAATTAGAATTTTCAAGGTGGGAGGACCAAATACTTTGATTCAAGCTCTTAGCTCATTGAAGTTTAAGGGAGGAGATATAAATACCCACATATAAAAATGCTGATATTTTTAAACTAATGATAAATTTGGAAGACGATAAAAAGTTCATGCAGCATCTTTTTGAACATGTGGAATAGTGCTATGTATTGGACAGTAAGTTCAGACTACCCACTTGCATTTCTGCATTTTTGTTAGAGGTACAGTGCAGCTGCTTACTGGAAACTGAGGACAGACTTAAAATCTATTTTGGCAATGCAAATAAACATGGTAAAAATATGTACATTTGAGTGCAGTTTATTTTACAATTTTGTTATTTTCTACCCCCTGGAAAAATAGATAATTTTGGAAAATAATTACATTATTTTCCTGAATTAGGTATTTCGAACGATTTGTTCAGAGATAGTGTTAAAATTGCATTAAATATGCAAGGAAAAAGAAAGTCACATTATCATAATATGATTTTTAAGGTAAATAGCAATCAAATTTTATTAGTAGTAGCCAATGTTAAAATCATCAGATTAAGTTCCTTCTTTTTGTGGGTATGTTTGTTTTTACAATTTTAGTATTAAGCTCTCTCTATCCCCAGATCAGAACTAATACCCAAATACTTCCTTTTCACCTTCTAAGACTTACTCAGAGAATGAATACAAGTAATTTTTTTTAATGCAAATAAATTCAAGTAGCCAATTTTTAGATGAGTTGCTATTTATAAGGTGAAATCTGTACATAGCAGAGCAATACAAAGATTCGGAGTACTGAAACTATAAGTGTAAGGATCTTTGTTGCCCAGTTGACATGCTGGAAGCTCCTTTGTAGTTATTCATTCTTATATTTACAAATGGAAGACTAATTCACAGCAGTATTATTTTCCCCTTTGAATATATTCATTGCATAACTTGATTACACATTTGTCAGCTTTGGACTAATTATTTTTCTACAGCTAGGGCAGGGCATTGCATCTTCTGATTGTCTTCCTTACTAATAGGATTCTGTCTGCTTCAGCAGGCAGTAATTGAAGGCTTCATGTACAAGATTTAAAGAAAGGGCGGAGGGAAAAAAGTTTTAACCTCCATGGGCCATTGTCACCCTTTGTGGTAAGCAGTAGAACAGAAAAATCAGAAAATTTAGCTTGAATAAAAAAGTCAAAGAGGAAGAAAAGCACTGGACAGGAGAGAGTGTGTTTTAATGCTGTTGAATTATGTGTAACGAACCCGGCTCTGCTGTAAATATCCCGATTTGCACTTATTCATAATCTGATAGTGTTCAGGTGTAAATTTACTTTCTCAAATGTTGAATTTTAACGAGCAGGTTTTAAGTGAGTTAGTCTGCTGCTGTATATTCACTGCCACTGAAATTTTCAGAACCTTTCCTGCAAAAAATGCATCTCCTTATAGTAGCTATATTTTGTCTACAAAAAAGGAAAAAATTACTCCCGTCTGTATTCAGACTAGTCATCATTGCAAAGTCAGTGTTTGGCAAACGCTGTCACATTTTAGTATCTAACACTCTGTGTTTTCTCTTTATATCAACTGTATATCAAATTTTTCTCTATGGTTATCATGAACAAATTTTATTTTCATTGGAAGTCACAGAGACTGTATGCTTTATTTTTAACTCCTGAAAGACCGAGTTATTTTCTAAAAATATATAGTACTTTATTGGTGCTGAATTTGTTTCTTAATGTATATTTCCTTATCTACTGATAGGTACTACATTTATATAAAAATAATGTATTAACTCCTTCTCTTTTTTGCACGTCACATATGCTCAGAATATTTAACATTCTTTCTAAAAAAATAAATTGTAAATGTTCAGAATATGCAAATATTTCTCATGGTTTTTTTGTTCCAATCTGTCTTGATTTTTTTAAATGGGAAAAATACTAACAGTTGCAAATGTTCCTGAATATTTTAATGATGTAAAATCAGATTTAGAATCAATATTATCGCAGAATTAAATACTGCATCATAGCAGAAACAGCCATCTTGAAGCTATTAGTAAATATTTGGATTTGTTTTCCAGATGCATTCTCATTTGCTTTGGTTTTGGGGTTTTTTTTTGTTGTTTGTTTGGGATTTTTTTTATATTTACAGATGGATCCTTTGTTGCAACAGAACCATGCTCATAATACATGTCCTATGTTTAGAGTTGTCCACAGGACAAATTCATTCTTTTGGACCTACAATCAATCAATGTGCATCCTAGATTTAAATGTATCCCAGTGCAGTTTTCAAGGCTTCTTAAAGCCAAATTTCATGTTGGTTTATTGTCTTTTTTGGTTTCGTTTGGGGATTTTTGTTTGTTTTTAATTCAAATTCTAACCTAAAAGTGAAAAATTATTACTGACCTCATGGAGAAAATGAAAGTTTCTCACTAAGCATGAACATATGTTATTAGTGATTAATTTTTTGCTGCTGAGAGATTTTTTTCATGCCTTTCTAGGCTTCACTAGGTGTTTAGTTGAGAACAACACACCTTTTGGAAAATTCTTGAGGGTTTATGGTAAGAGTTAGTATATAAATGCAGTAGCATGTATTTAGTTGAAACAACAGCTATTAACTAAATTCTTCAATTACAGTGTATTTAAAACATCTAAATAACTGACAAACCAGTTTTACTGCCAGTGCCAACTGCTCCATCCTGTTATAACTGTATTCAGTTTCACACATTATACAAGTGTATTTATAACTCTCCTTAGAAACTAGATTATATTCCCTATTCTAGGGAGCAAATTTTGGTTTCCAAAGTTCAAAAGCAGCAGTAAACCCACTGAGTGGTTCTCTTCTATATGTGCATTTTTAATGGTGAAATAAGTCTTCCTCTTGCGGTCCAATTCTTCCTTCACCGAGCAATTCCAGGCGCCATATTGATGACCATGGATAGAAGCTGATTAGCTGCTGCTAGTTATGCATATTAACGCTTTGTGTAAAATTACCTGAGTAATTTTAATTAAAATTACCTGAGTATCAGGCCCTTTGCATCTTGCAAACCACATGCAAACTCACATTTTATTGATTTTATGTGGTTTTTTCAGGGCTATGGAAAAGTACTATTGATCCCCTAAGTGATTTTGCAAATTCACATGTAAAATATCAGCACAAAACTCATCTCTCATGCTTTGGACCACCTTGGCTTTGCCAGAACGCTGACTTTGTATCACTTTGAGCTTTTGATAAAAGAGGGTAAAATCAAGCCTCGGGGCTATGAAGCACAGCAGGAGTGCCAACTAGCAACCTGTTTATGTGCATACTCAGAGATAATCTGCTTCTGTGTTGTCCCAAGGCACAACTGTTAAGTAAATAAAGTGACTAATAAGACTATTGTTTCTATAATTATCCCCTGTGGAAGTCAACAAGAGAAATAGTCATCTTCTATCTTGCAGCATAAATAGATGAAATCATTGATATAACTAGCTAAGTAGGTAATTTTTGTACTAGTAATATTGTTTTATAACCTTCTATTAAAAAGAGAGGTCTTTGAATCTATCTGTAATCCAGACAAAAGAAATAGATTGACCTATGATGGGTGACATTAGAAAAGTGCCCCGTGTTTCCTTAATTAGTATAATGTGTTATGAGATTTTGATATGCTTAGTTTAAAAAGAAAAAAAAAAGACAGAAATTACTTCTCGTTTAAAAAGAATCTGCTTCCTGCTTAAGTGGCTAATATTTTAATTAAGTCTGGAGTGAAGTTTTTTGAGTATCTCCTGATAAACTCCCTCCTTTATGTAGATGGTAATTAAACAGATCCCCAAGGGCCTGGGTAGGCGCTTTGCAAGGCCCATGCTGATTGTCAGACAGGAGACACTGACCAGTTGGTTTGCTCTTGAATAGCCCATAGCGTGCTGTCAGCGCAGCAGTTTGATTTTTCTGTATTGTGAGCTGTTGTCAGGGCTAACTGGGTCCTATTGTGACTGAAGATGTTGCGCAAATTGAGGCAGATGGCTCTGATTCAGACACGTGTCATTCAGAAAGAGGAGGGGAGATTGGCCCTGTAAAGTGGGGTCAGACGGGGTCACAGACCTGCTGTACACTTGTTAGTGTTTTCAAAAGCCCATGTGCAGCAACTTTGTTGTTGAGAAGTAACCAAGAAGGGGGGAGAGCATGTTGTGCTCCTTGTGGAAGATGGAAAGATGGACGCTGTTGCCATCCTTGCTTCCTGTCTCTTGGGCCTGGCTCTGCACACAGAATGAATTAACAGGATTGACAGAAGTTCATTGTGCCTAAAATGGCTTTTCAGTCAATTGTGGTGCTTAAAAGGCTAGTTTTGCTTTTAATTCCATGTAATTAGTGGGTTCTTCATGTCTTGGAATTTAGTAATGGTGCATTAGTCCTAACTTTTGTCTGTCTGATTGGTTAGTAGTTTTTTATTTCCTTTGTAGGATTTTTAATAATTATAAAATGTTTAAAAATATTGGCCACATTTTTATGGTTCTGGAGATAAATTCACAGAATAACTCTATCTTGCTGCTACTGTCATTTCAAAGTGATTGTTTCATGTTTATAATTTTGACTGGTTTTAGTTTTAATTAATTTCTGGGATTACAGGAGGAGACATATTTTAGTAAGTACAATAGTTTGGCTTTTTATATATGTTCTACATTTAACATAGTTGTATTGTCTTTGGGGCATCAACTAATGAAAGCCCTTTGAAAATTCTATACAGCTGTAGTCAGGTTGTCAGTGTGTATGAATATGGTAGATAAACTGAAGAATCAATATTTACATTAAAAATTATTTAAATAAGATTTTGTTTGTACTCCTAAATACAAAATTTTGCATGATACTTCTTTGCCCTTATAAAATGCAAAAATATTTACATAAATTATGTTTGAGGAATTTATGGGAGGTTTTATGGTTTATCCCCTGAAATGCATTTGTGAATTTAGAAGTATTTTATTATATTTGAGCTAATTTGACTCTTGCAGAAAGAAACATTAGCAGTCTTTGACCTTAAGATCCTCAGTGATTTTTCTCTTTTCTCTTTTTTTCCTTTTCCCTCCAGGTTTGCAGCTAAGACTGTGCACAGTGGGTCACTGATGCTAGTCACAGTGGAGCTGAAGGAGAGCTCTACAGCACAGCTCATCATAAACACTGAGAAAACTGTGATTGGTTCTGTTCTGCTGCGGGAGCTGAAGCCTGTCCTGTCCCAGGGGTAACCTGCTTACATCTGGACTTCAGAATCTGGCACACAACAAAAGTGCCTGGCATCCACTACTGCTGCCTTTCATTTATAATAATAGCCCTTCCATCTGGCAGTGGGGAAAGAATACACTCTTGACATTCTTGTCTTCTGCTTTAGAATGCTAGTGCGTATCTATCATGTATGCAAGTCCTTTCCTTTTTTTCTGCTTGCTAACCAAAGAACATATATTTTACTGTCAGTTATCTGCGCTTTTAAATGTATTTCCCATTTGTTCTACACTAGTCCTTCCCTCTCTCTTCCCTTCCCCCACTACCTTCCTTCCCCATCAGCTTCCACTCCCCCCCATAGTGGACAAGTACTAGGTAATAAAGTTCAATGGAAATCACACTGCTTGAAAACTGAGTTCAAATGGCAGGTGGGTTCCAGCAACATACACAATGAGTATGTGGTTCAGAGAGAATTTTGGCGTGTAAAAAAACAGTAAGTACAATGGTTTACAGCAAAATGGTTTTCTAGAAATGCTTGTTAACCTGAACTCTACTGAGAACATTGTTCCTACCTACTGTCATTTTCTCAAATATTTTGTTAAGATGCTAATAAAGTAGTGCCTATGAACAGAGGCTCCTTCTTTCTTGTTTTGGTAAAAAATTGTTAACAGACATGCTGGTATTGTTTATACCTGGTTACCTGAAGTAAATACAAACAAGGTGGACCCTGTACACATACAGCAAATTGTTCTTGCAAAAGTAGCCAGTGTTTGTACTCCTATGAAATTGTCTGCTATGCAGTTACACTTTTGTTAATAAACAAAGCCAACAGCTGCCTATTTTCAAATTAGCCTGCTCATAAAATACTGGTTGAATTGTTCAAATGTGTATTAAATGAAATACTGATTGTTAGACTGTTGTTGCAAATACTGTCATCTAGCTTAATGAATAGTTCAGCTTTATTTCAAATTTCTTTCTTAAACTAGACTAAAACATTTCCCAACTTTGTATAAACCAGGGCTTGACACAAAGAGAAATTCATAGCCATATCAACTGAACTAAGCTGGGGAAGACCAATCGCCTTGCACCAGTTGGTGTACCCACTTTTCTTGATACAGCTCAGTGATTTTGTCAGGTCACCGATTTTGACCTTCCCTTCACATTCTGGTTGCATGGCAGGATGGAAGATGCTGAGCATTTTCATTTCTTATCAGTTCTTCTTACTTCCCGAAATGTTTTTTCCTAGTAAGTCTTGGCTCTGCTACAGGGAAGATACTTGAATAAGTGTAACCTTTCTCTGTCACCAGGACCTTTACATGGTCCTTAGATGCCCAACTAGTGCTGTTCTGGTTTAGAATTATACAAAATGCTGCTCTGTTAAAAGTGTTGCCTTGCTTCACACTACATTCTTCTGAATTTTTTGTTAAAATTTAGTAGAAATAAAAAGACGCTCCAAATGCTAAAGAGAGGTTAGGTTTTTAAGGCAGTTATCTTGTGCTTCTGTGAGAAATGTGGTTCTAGAGTTTGCTCTAGCACCCAAAACCAAACAAGAATCTTACACCCTCAAGGGAAATGTACATGTTCTTAATCAACATTCACATTTTTTTCTGAAGCCCTAATCCTGCGGTAAGTTTGCTATTGAATTAGTTTTCAACAATGATGTAAAAGTTATTCAAACAGATAAAAAATTAATTGTAGAAATTACTTTTGTCTCAGGGGAACTGCAGATTGGTCTGTAGATAATCTTTAATATTAAAGACCCAGTGAGAAAATTGTGAGGAAAAGGTACAGAAACATGCTTCCTGAGCAAAGACTGAACTGTAAAAGCTTTGGCCATGATTGTAAAGGAGAAAACAAACAATAATTGCATCTCATACCACAGTATAAATCAAAGAAAAGCACATTAATGCTGTGTAAGTTACACACATTGCTGAGTATTTTCTGCCTCCTTAGAGTACTTTATACATTTAGCAGTGAAGCCCAGAAATATGTATAATAAGGATAGTTGTGGAGTTTCTGGTAGTAATTTATATTTTTCAGCATTCAAGTGGTTCAATAACTCTTAGTACCAGTCTTTGGCTGATCATAGAGTGGTTTGGGTTGGAGGGGCACCCTGAAGATCATCTAGTTCCAACCCACTTGCCATGGAATAGGACACATTTCACTAGACCTGGTTGTTCAGAGTCCTGTTGAACATGGCTTTGAGCACTTGCAGGGGTGGGGCATCCACAATTATGCTGGGCAACCTGTGTTTCACAACACTCACAATAAAGATTTCCTTCCTAATATCTGATGTAAACCTACTCTCTTTCAGTTTAAACCCATTCCCCCTTGTCCTGTGTCTACATGCCATTGTAAATGAATAGTCTTGCCTTCTCTTTTCCAGACTGGACAATCCCAAATATCTCAGCCTTTTCCCTCTGCTTCATCCCTCTGACCATCTCTGTGGCCTCCTCTGGACTCCCTCCAGCAGGTCCCTGTCCTTGCTGTGCTGTGCCCCCAGAGTGGATGCAGCCCTGCAGGTGGGGTCTCAGCAAAGCAGAGCAGAGGGGCAGAATCCCCTCCCTGCCCTGCTGCCCACCCTGCTCTGGATGCAGCCCAGGACACGTGTGGCTCTCTGGGCTGGCAGTGCCCGTGGCTGGGGCATGTCCAGCCTCTCAGCCACCAGCACCCTCCAGCCCTTCTGGGCAGGGCTGCTGGGATCTGTTCGTGCCCAGCCTGTGCTGGTACTGGGCCTGCTCTGACCCACGGGCAGCACCTTGCACATGACCTTGTTAAACCTCATGCAATTCCCATGGGCCCTCCCTTAGGGCTTGTCCATATGCCTCTGGATGGTATTAAGTGAATTCAGCTTAGTGTCATCTGCAAAATTGCTTCATCCTTCTGTCTATGTCATTAATGAAGATACTGAACCGCACTGGTCTCAGTGCAGACCTTGAGGGACACCACCTGTCTCTGATGTCCATTGGAACTGAGCTATTGACCATGACCCTCTGGATGCAACCTTCCAACCAATTCCTAATCCACCTAACAGTTCACCCATCAAATCCCTCTCTCCAATTTGGAGAGAATATTGTGGGGTACTGTGTCAAGGGCTTTACTGAAGTCCAGAAAAATGCTATCTGTAATCCCTCCCTTACCTACTGATGCAGTCAACCCATCATGGAAAGCCACTGCTTGGTCAGACAGGACCTGCTCTTCCTGTAGCCATGCAACTACATCAGCCAATTCCCTCAGGACTCTGGGATGCATCTCCTTGGGTACATTCAGGTTCCTCAGGTGGTCACAAACCTCACCGTCTCTTCAGTGGAAAGGACCTGGCTCTCCCAGTCTTCATCCTCTTATCCATCCAGTCAAGAGGTGTGGGAAGAGTTTCCCACTGAAAACCAAGGCAACAGTTGGTAAGTACTTCGGCCTTCTCTATTTCTGTTGTTACCAGTTCTCCAGTTTTCCAGGGCTGTTTATTAGACCTTCTCTTTCTGGTTACTGTACCTGTAGAAGCCCTTCCCATTATTCTTTGTGTCGCTTGCCAGGTTCAATTCCACTTTTGTTGCCTTGGCCTTTCTCATGGCCTCCCTACACAGCTGTGCTTCATCTCTAAACTCTTCCTAGGTCACCTGTCCTGGTTTGTTTCCCTTAACTTTGACCAGCAAATTCCTACTGAGCCATGCCGCTCTCTTGCCCTCCTTGGCTGATTTCTTGCTCCTGAGGATTGCCAGCTCTCATGCTGTGTGCAAGAGTTCCTTAAAGATCTGCCAGCTCTTTTCTACTCCCTTGCTCCTAAGGGCAGTCTGTCAGGGGATCCCACTGACTAGGTTCCCAAAGGACTGGAAGTCTGCTTTCCTAAAGTTCAGGAGCTGAACTTTTACTCCTTAGCCAAGCCCTATCCTTGAGGGCTGCACACTCCACCAGCACGTGATCCCTGCAGCCCAGGCTGCCTCCAGTCCTGGTGTCCAGTTAGCTCACTTGCACTGGTGACCAACAGATCCCGTACCACATTCCCTCTGGCTGTCACCTGCCCCAGGAAGGTGTCCTCCACGCATTCCAGGAGTCTCCTGGATTGCCACAGCCCTCCAAGCTACTTTCCCAACAGCTGCTGGGGTGGCTGAGTTCCCCTGCAGGCCACCACCCTCGGGCACAAGGCCTCCCGTGCTGGAGCAGGAAGGTGTGGTCCATGGGCTCCCCTTGGTCAGGTGGCTGTAGCAGAGCCCAGCCAAAGGCTCCCTTTGCTGCCTCCGTCTCTGACTCCTACCCACAGCTTTGCACCTGCTCATGAGTATTCGTCAGGGACAGCTCTTTACACTGCTTTTTTTTAGGCTCATGGTATCATTTGTACCCACTTGAGAAAGTAATAGAGGGCCGTGGTCCATGTTCTTGACATGGGCTACCCTTTGGCAGCATTATGGATCTTAGTCCCTGGTAAAGCAGTGTTGCCTCTTGTGACTCTGTCAGGCCAGCATGATATTGTGATTTGAAAGTTCATGCTGCCTTCCCAAAGTAGTAATCTGGAGATAAAGATTATTTAAGGGTTAGTATTTAAATAGCCATATATATTTCTGCATGTATTAAAGCTCAGCTCTTGAGGAATCTAAACATAAGCATGTGTGCCTGTCTTACATTAACGGTGAAAGTTGCACTCAGTCATAATTCAACCAGTAGCAGTGGTTAACAATAGTTTCTTAGTTTGGTTAGCTATCATTTATACTCAGTTCTTCCATTTTTTAATCATTTGTAGAGGCATATTAAGTGTTGATGCCAAATCTAAAATTCTCTTTGGAGTGATTTGCTTGTATCAGGTAGCAGCAGCTCTTACCTCTGTGGGCAGGCTAATCAGTCGGGAGCTGCACACTGAGAGCCACCTGGCTTCAGCAAGTATTCAAACCTGGGCACACTTGGAACATACCATCATGCACAGCTCGGGACACAAGAGCAAGGCTAAAGCATAGTACTGCAGGACTGCCGAGGTGGGTTTTGCTAAGATGGTCAGCAATTGCATCAAGGTGTCGTTGAAGGAGTGGGGGGTGAGGGTTATTTACTTAAATTAGCAAGGTTTGAAATGCAGCAGAACATTTAGAAACAGGAAAAACAATTACAACTACCAACTCACATATGTTACCATAAAGAGACATTGGGGTATAATTTTATTAGCTTTAATCATATTGAAGGTATTGAACCTCGAAAAGACTACAAAATTATTGTGGCCTACTACAAGCTATAAGACTAGTGCTGGCAACTCTGAATTGAAGAATTTTTCAGCAAGAGCAAGGACAAACAGGTAAGAAAGTTTCTGCATAGTGAGAGATTGATAGTTTACCTTTGCTTTCCTGCCTGGTTGTTTCTACAGAAACACACATATTCTCCTTAGCAAAGAGTAAGGGGTTTCTTTATATTTTTTTTAACAACTAAACTCAAAATTGGTTACTCCAATATAAACCATTTTGAAAGAACAGGGTGTGAGGAGAAATTGTTTGGTTACTGTTGATGGCAGAATATAAACATAGGCTTGATGCATGACAGTAAAAATAACATAATATTTCTGCTTATTTTTCTTTGACATTTTATGGTGTTGTAGAAAAGGATAATGTATTTTTTCCCTTCATACCCTGCTTTAATTCTAATAATTAATTTCTAAAGAAAAATAGCAGAAATAAAAATGGGTCTGAGGCTAGAGACAAAATAATGGAAGATGTAAATAGAGTAGTACATGAAAGGATAGCGGAAATAATGAAAGTGGTTTTAGAACTGGGACATGATACAGTATAAGAAATAATGAATTACGCAGAAAAGATAAATTGAGCTTTCCTGATGATCTTTTCTACTAACTCAGGAACAAGGTGACATTTTGCAACATTTTGCAACATTTCCAAAGCAATATATTTAAATTTGAGGAAAGCATTTGCTTTTACTTCCTCTGTGTTTTAAACACAACATGTACTTAAGTTCTTGTCATCCACTGCAGGTGTACATCAGCAAAGAAATATACAGACACATATTAGGATACAAAAACCCAAGGTCTCTAAATTCCCTTTATCTGAGCCTTTGGGCTAATTACTGATAAATGGTGACAGGATGAAATCCTTTTGCACACTTTGCTTTGCAATAGTCCATTGCCAAAAGTAGTGTTAATTTTTTTTTTTAATATGCAATTACTGAACTGCCTGGTTTTGCATACCATATTCTACATGCTTGAATTAATTTGAACTTAGGAATTAAATGCCCTAACATGATTTCTGGTAAGCAATATGCAGGTAAGTTAAATTGTCCCAAGCCCTCATCTGACTTTCCATGTGTGCCCTGAAACAAGTAAGAAAGGATTGGACTCTGTTCCCTTCTTTTTCTGACAGTTTTATTGTTCTCCCTTTCCACATATTTCTGTTTGTTTTGACATAAAATTTACCCTTGTTTAACACTTACATTAAGTGTTTCCTTGTGCAGAAGCCATGCTTTGCTATGTTTACACATGTGGTTTAATTGCTGATAGGAGCCTTTGTGCATGACCCTTTGTGATAAAAGCAATAATTCTGCTGTCTTTATCAGCTGGTACACTTGTACTTTTATATAGAACAGTCCAGTGAACTATTGGAAGAGCAAGAGATTGTGAATGCCACTGCATTTCCTGTCCCTCAGGTAACTGATTTTGCCTCAAAAGGTGCAAGGTGAACTACTCTTCAATGGCTGGTAACTCTTGAGCCCCTGCTGTCACTGTAGTGCCACAAATCCTGATTCACTCAAATTGTGTACATTGTGGTGCATATACATTTATATTGCCACAGACCAAGTTTCATAATGCCCAGAGAGGCTGTGGATGCCCCATGCCTGGAAGTGTTAATGGACAGATTGGATGGGGCCCTGAGCAGCCTAGAGTAGTTAGTGTAGGGACATCCCTGCCCTTAGCAGAGGGATTAGAACTAGGTGGTCTTTAAGGTCCCTTCCAACAAAAAACATTTTATGATTTTATGATCTTTACAGGTAGTATTATTCTAAACTTCTTTTTTCTATCATACATGCATAGGAGAGAGGGCAAAACTGAGTGTTTTTGGGCTTCCACCACTGCTTTTCCAGTACTCTCCAGGTCTTGGCCTACTCTCATCCTGCTCCTGGTGACTTCCCTCCTCCTCTGCCACCTTCCCAGTCATGGCTTTCAGAGAAGATGATGGTGCCCTTAGCACCATTTTATGGAGCACATGAGTTGTCAGTTGCCATCCACACCTTCATATACCCCTCTGGCTCAACCCAAACCTGTTTTTTCTCCTTGATGGGAAGTTTTTAGACTAAGCCTTGCAAAACCAGCTGACAAGTCTCACCTCATGTTCAGGAAAGAGCAAGAGCTGTTGGCACACTTGGGTCCTGGACACCTTCCCATTCTGTAAAAACACTGGTGGGCTCTGGACATGTGTCAGGAGGTGGTAAAAGGCAGCTGTGACTGCCAGGCACAGCAAATGGTAGGAGGATGAGGGTCCTTCCAGCCACCCTGCAGAGCTTCAGCCGTGCCTTGGACCATGGGACACCCACCAGCTTAGGCTCACAGCAGCACCCTAAGCCCAGCATCTGTAACATAGCAAGCAAGGGAGGTGCGGGGAAGGCAGGACCCTTTTGAGAGGCAGCATCAGCTCTTTTCCTTCTGTAACACAGCTGCTGGGGGGAGTTCCAGGCTGAGAAATCTGTACCTGTCTGAGGCTTCCCAGTTGTGACAGCTGCCACTCTTGGAGACCCTGGCAGACCTCAGCTGCAGGTTCACAAGGGGCAGCTGACTCTGCCCTGGGTCACTGCAGACCCTCTGATCTCCTAAAAGGTGTCCAGGAAATTGCTTGTATATAACAGCATACCTTGCTGCAGTGGAGCACTTCCATCTCTTTGCAGATGGTGTTTAACACATGGAATAGTTTGATTCTGTAGTATCTATAATCTCATATAATTTTCATTTTGGTTTTTGTATATTTATGTGAGGACTTTTAGGCATCTAATTGCTCTCTGCAGCAGTGCACAGCATGCCAGCTCTTACTGAATCCAGTTTGAAAAGTGAATGACTCTGAAACATCAGTTGTGAAGGAGGTAGAAAAGAAGAAAGAGACAGCAGTTCAGTTATTTCTTTAGACATTTTTTTCAATACTGTCAAAAAACCAGGAACCCATCCCACTTGGTACCAGTAATTCCTCCCTCTTCTGTCTTTCTATATGTTTGCAGATATCCCCTAAAGAAAAGCAGCAGGATCATTTGAGTTTAAAAACCTCATAAGCTTTTCTATGAGACAGCAGTGTTTCGGTGTGATTGGGGGTTGATTTTGGCGGTCCATATAATTTCACTGATACAGTTTGGAGTGCAGCCCTACAGACATTTGGATTTGACACAGCTAGGAAAGACTACACTGTGGTAAAGGCAAAGTGCACTCCCATTCTTTTCCTCTTGCTCTTACATTGTGTGTGTCAGTGCTATGCTAGAACAGCACCAAAGTGGTTATCAGAAAACAAGAAAGGCACCTCTTTGATACTGAGTCCAAAAATAACTGTTCTGCTTCATATGGATCTCTGGGCTCTGCCAGTGCCTGGGCTTGGGCAAACTTAGTAGGTGGCTCAGCTTCATGTAATTGAAAGTTATTTTGATTTCTGCACTGTGGTGTAATTGCTCGAAAAAAACATGTTATTTGATGATTAAGATTCTGGAGTGAATTGTGTTCTTTTGGGTTCTTGCACTGTTTCTCCATCAGGGACTTGGTTTCAGTGGTGTGCAGCTGCTGGAGTTGATTTACAGTGCTGCGGCTGTGGCTAGTCATAAATAAATCCTCTTATATAGTTGTTATGAACACCTGTTAGATCATCTGTCAGCAAAGCGCTGTTCACATTTATCATGGTGCGGTAGTTATTTTACCTCAATCCATTTCCGACTGACTCGGCCTCCATCACTGGATTACTATTACCACACCATAATCGCTCGTTTCCACTCCATGTTACAACTTGCAGATAAAAGATTTCACTACTTGGCCAAATTTCATAAATAAAGGAGCAGTTCAGTGCAGTAAAAGTTTATTTTTGTCATCATTTGTCACCCCATTATTCTATAAATCAAATGGAATAGCGCTATTGCTAGCTCAGGCGTTGCTGTCAGCCCTAGGCATGGAAATGGTCCGTTTCTTCTTTTTAGATGAGATGACATGTCTTTCAGACTTAACTGGCTTATGGCTTTGTTTCACCCATTTTATTTTAACGGCCCTTCAGAAAAATCCTTGGGGACCAGAGAGACTAAAGAAGTAAAATGGAATCAGAAAACACAGTAAAACATTCTGCTTTAGCTGTGTTACGTACATTTCCCTCCCCCGCAATCATTCATTTACAAACTCCTCTGCAAAAATAATGGATCTGGATATAAACAGCCCCTCAATGCATTCTCCAGCTTTACTCAGACTTTATTGTTCATGTCAAACCCTGGGTATGAAAGGGTTTAGCATGGGAGAGGGTGCTACAAAGTCCTGCTAATGCTTCTGCTTCTAAATGGACTTCCAGACTGCTGAGGGATTGAATTGTGGGGTTGTGCTTTTGTTTCAAAGGTCTTTGCTAACGACTTGCATTTTGGGGCCTGAACCACCTAATAATGCTGTGCTATGCCTCACTACACAGCTTCACAACCAGAAAGTTCAGGATTCAGGATGTCCCTCTATGCCTTTCCTGGCACAATCTTCACAGAAATGTTGTTTGCTTTTTTTGGTTTTTCAATAATATCCTAACTCTAGCTATAAAACCTGTACTTGGGACATGCCTTGATTTTTTGGCTCTGTGTCTGTTACAGATGCTTGGGGTTTTCTTGATTTATTGAGAACTTAAGAGATGGATCTTTGACTAAATTTTGAAGAAAGCAATATTCCTTGGTTTAAAAAGAGCCAGATAGGATGATGATAAAGAGATGGGGTAATAGAAAAGGGTTTATAGTTGATATTATACTTCTGAGTTGGTTCTAATTCAAGTTACATTCTTCATAGTCATTATGTAGCTCATAAATTCAATAAAGTGTTTTACTATTACTATAAAAATGACAGGAGGGGGGTTTTATGTTGTAAGTTTCGTTAGTTGCTCTTCCTGTTTTATGTTGAAGTTCTCAGGCCGTTATGTCATTAAACTCCATGGAGTCTGAAGGGCTCAGGCCCCTCTGTTCCTTATCACCGGTGCAGTACCTGCTGTGGGGCAAATGTCTGTGAGACCAGTCTCTGCCCATCATCACTTTCCTTGTCAATGGCTCTCTTTGCTTCCATTTTGGATTTGTTTTTTATTCGGAAGTTCAGGTACCTGCCTTTGAGAGGAGACAACTGGAGTTTCAGGCTGGCTGTGGCCCCACTTTGGATTCTGAGCTGCTGATGTGAATTCTCAGCTCTGGCTGAGCCATTTCATGCGAAAATTGCCCAATCCTCTCATTGCAGTGGATCTTAGGTAGCTGTGGGAAGAACCTGCTGGCAAAGGGGCTTGCTGCACTATGGAAATAAAATGACTTCTGAGTGTTCACGCTTCCTTTTCCTTCCCAGAGACACCTGCTGTGACTTTTCCTCAACCACTCTCATTGTAAAATTCTGCACACATCTAGGTTTGAGATTCTTGTTCAGTTTGTCTGTGCACAAATGTTTGCAAACATAGCCTAAAGCATTTGCTGTGAAGGTCTCTAAAGGCAAATCCAGGAAGGATTTTCCTTTTTCTTTGATGGGGAGATGAATTTTTTTTTCAAAGGCACTGTAGAATTTCTGTTATTTCTGCTTCATTATGGGAAAGAAGCATCAAATATCTGATCCTTGAGCCTGTGCTTTCTCCAGATGTTTGCTTTGCACACAAATAATCTGCATGAAAACAGGAACTGCTAATTCAGTGGCCAAAGTGCATCAGGACCCTAATCTAAAACCTCCCAATCCATCCAGCTGTCTGGCATTTGCTATTATAGGGCACCAACAGAGAAATGAGGCTGTGGCTTTATCACTGCACCCTGGGTGACAACTTGATTTTCTGCTTTCACCGCAGGCAGCAGCAGCCCAACATGATGGGGCTGTTAATTTGTGCATTTCATGGTGTCTGTCAGGGGGCCGGGAGAGGAGGGTTTCAGGAGAAGGGAATGGAGCATGTCCCAGCCTCGGAAGCACCTGTCTGCATTGACGGCAGAGAGCACTTCTTATTAGCGTGCAGGTCTCTAAATGCAGCCCCGGGATGACAGCCTGGCATTCCCAGCACCCACACAGTGTGACAGGCGCAGGCAGCCGGTCCCATTGTTTGCCCTTGATGAGCATGTCATTAATGGAAATGGAAGAAAGTGAGGGCCACATCAGTATTCAAATAGCCTCCATCCTCTCTGCCATTCAACCGCCTGGCTCAGGCGGCTGCAGATTTCCTTCTGCAGCTCCACTTACACGTTTCCACAGATTTATTCCCATTGCATACAAATCCCCTCCATGTGGCTCTGGCCCCATGCCCCCCCATTCCCCTCACATGCACAAACATATTCTCCAGCATCATCTGACCCACCAAAAATTAAGTGGGTGTTCTTCCCCTTCCTCCCTGTTTTGTGAATTGCTTAAGTACCATTACCAAATACTTGCTATTTACAATCCAGGAAATGGAAGATGCTATTTATTTAAACTTAAAGCATCAGCAAGGGGCTGATATGTTGTTTGTAATGTCCTTGTTTACTCACAAGCAGCTGTTGATCTTGTCTGAGTGACCTCTTTCACTACAATACATTGCAATATGTTTGGTTTGGAACATTTCGTCTAGTAGGTATGAAATAAGAGGATTACAGGCAAAAGGAGAAATGACTAAAAATTCCATACGCCTCCTTAATGACTGAAAACACCATTAGAGTAATGCTGTCTCCCTCAAAACCTTTTTTCAAGATTCTGTGCTTTGAAAACAGCCAGACCATGGATACATGGAGACAAATGACCATCTCACTGGGGTACATCATCTTAGGCTGCCAGAACCCCTTTGAGCTTGCAGGTACCTTGTGATCTCTTTGGAGGCAGCTGGTGTGTTTGCCCTCTGTATTTTCATGCATGGACCGCAGCAGAACACAAGTTGACCATTAGTGTTCCTGAGCAGTCCAGCAAAACAAACAACAAAATAGCATAGTGCTGCTATGAAGAATGTACCTTGAACACACTGGCATCTGGCCAGATCTTAAATGTATGTTTTTGTGCTTTAGTTTTGTGTTAGTCTGTTTCTGTAATAATATAATTAGTGCTCACAGGGGAGGCTATTGACACTACCACCAGGATCAGTTTGCTCTTTGCAGTATTTCCAAATCATTCTTGTTACACATTCAGCCTGCAGGTTGTATGTGGTACCCCTTGTCTTTGTCTGCTCTTGTCTTCTCCAACCGGTAGTTTAATCTCAAAACTAAAGCTCTCTCCACTAAAGCTCCAATTAAAGCCTGGAGTTAATAATGAATGTACATTGCTGGGTGATTTCCAAACCCTGGGACATTTTGTAGCCCTGTTTAACCCCAGGAGCTGGAGAAAGTGAGCCCAGACATTTTTCATTTGTCATTCATAAATCATTAGTTAGTTCCAAAACTACATATTAGAAGCAGAGCTGTTACAAAACATTTTGATAAGCAAAACCACTGCTTCCTCATTATGTCATTCCTCACACTCCTCCCAGCTCTGCTCTAGACTCAGAAATCCTACTGTGGTGTAGATATGGCTGGTCTTGGATGTGTTTGCCCTAAAGGGTGCTTTTCTTCCACTGGTGCCTGTGGGGACTATCCCAGCACTCTGCTCCCAGAAGCTTGGGTCCTGGAATAAGTGCAATTGTGGTATCCATCTGGTTTTGGCTATGATCTCTGGGAGCACGATGGTGAAACAAGTGGCAGGATGGGTTGCCACTTAGATGCTGAAGGTGCATCTCAGTATGATGATCTTTGTGAGCATAGGTGCATTCTTCTGTCTTGGCTCCTACTGCTTCCCCTGCTCTTCTCTCTTTTGCTGACCAGCTTGGATTGCAGAATACAGGTTGAGTTTCACTTTTCTGTACTTTGTGCAGAGCACTCTGATTTCAGTAGGAACCTCTAGGTGTTGCTGTGATATAAATAATAATTGTCTTTGGGCATTCATTCAAAGAGGGCAGTTAAAGTTGAGTGAGACCAAGAGAAGAAACCTGTAAGTTCTCTTGTTTAAAGTGATTAATCCTTTCTGTTTAGTTTAATAGTTCAACAAATTGCAGAAACTGCATTTTATCAGGCTGCTTTCAGCCCAAATAAAAAAAAGGAAAAAAAGACTTTGCCATTGTTTCCATTGGCAAACACCTAAAGACCAGTCTTTCTTCACCAGAAACACATCCAGAAATGGCTGTGTAAGACTTTGTCGAAAATATTCAAATTAAAGCCAACTATGGGGTTATGGCAAGTCAAGTACCCTCTTCCTGGGTCACAGCCACAAGCAAGATCCAAACAAAATTAGGGGACAAGTAGCTCACCCAGAAAAAAGCAGAAAATTTTCAAAACTGATATATCAAAAATTGTGTTCTAGAAACCAAAATGTTACCATCTTGAAAATTAGTGGAGAAAAAGTTTATGTGGCAGCCATCCTAAAACAGTATCTTGCCCAATGTACATATCAGGGGCAACAGAAACAAGTTAAGAAAAACATTAAATTCTATTCTGGAGGAATTGGTTACTGTCCTGCTTTTAGAACTAACTCAATTTTTAAAGTAATTTGGAAGATGTGACAGATACACATCTAATCTCACACCAGGAGGTAGAACTTACAAATGGAGAAGAGACTTCCATAGAAAAAGTTTATGGGGTACATTTTCAGAAATAATGAGTAATTTTAAATGCATCATACATTACTGGAAACTATAGACAGCACCTGACTTTCTCAGTTCAGTTCATGGTCCAATTCAATTCATGAGGAGCAAATCCTTGGCCAATCTTCAGTTGGACACACAAAAGCTGAAACAAATGAGATGGATGTGCCTATATCCAGCTGTACCCAATGGCTTGCAGATAGCAACAGTCATCTGATTGCAAGCTTGGGCTGGAATGTCATTATCTCAAGCAGACTTTTTCTGCTTGAGGTGAGATTGTGGCTCCTGCATTTCTAACACCTTGAGTTGTCAAAGAGCTGCCCATATTCTGCTTTATTGTTTAGCCCTCCTATGAATTCAGTGGAGATCAGAAGTTGTCCATAATTTATTTTCTTTGGATTTGAATAAGTCAGAGGTAGATTTTATCTTTGGCAATGCAACCTAGAAATTCTGTAGATGACATCCAAAGGACAGGTCTGGATTTGTCATCTGCAGAGCAGATCTGTGCACATACAAATATGTACAATGAGCAAGAGGACAATTTCATAATCAATATGTAGCTTTTTAACTCACCAGGCTTGTACACTTTATTCTTCAGGGAGGATAATCATTTTTCCTGTGTAAACAGCTTTTTGATACATAGGTTATACCACTCCTTTGTTGAGGATAGTGTAACAGCCTTTACGTAACATGCAAACTCTTGTTGCAATGCCTAAAAGACCCTTGGGAAGATCATAGAATGGTGTGTTCCCCAGGTCCCTGATGAATAGACAGTAAAGTAGCCAGGCTAGGTTTTGGCACAGGAAAATTATCTGACACTGGGGACAGTGCAGTCACAGAACAGGCTGGCTGGAGAGGCTGTGGAAGTTCCAGAACTAGAAATCATTACAAGTTAAATAAAGAATCTGTCAGTATGACATACAGTACAGCTTTAGGACACAGACAAGATAATTTCCAGCCTTTTTTTTTTCCCTGTGAATGTGTAAGGAATATTTCAAATCTAGTCGATCTTTCATCCTACAAACTCCTTGATTAAGTTTATATACTGGGACTATATCACTAGGGAACAAAAAAAGTTTGTTCAGTTGCCTTCTGCTTTGCTCTTTTCTGAGCTCTCCTCTCCTGGCCAGGTGTCTGCCTTTCTTTTTCTTTGGTCTGTGAAGTGGTCAAACACATAATTATGAAGATGTGGAGTTGCATAAATTATGAATTAAGATTATGTTCGTTCCAATACTCAGATTATTGTGACTAAGTAATACACATCACACAGACTGGTTTTTGTACCACTAAGTGCTGCTGGCTCCTGCCTTTCCAGAGAAGGAACATATTCTGCACTGGTTCCCTGAAGCAAAATATCTGCCTATTTTGCTTGTCAGAAATATGTACTTCTCAGGAGGCATAAAATCTTTCTACAATTAAAAAGTAACATAACACTGTCTCTACTGCTAAATTTCTTACTTCACCTATTTACTCTTACTGCATTCCATCATATCTCTCTTGATGGCATATCTAAGCTACCTTTCTTTCTTAAAGTCCTATGATCGAAGCATTTCTTCATAGCTTGGCACCCATTTTGATTGCTTCAGCTTTTCTATGCATTTTTCCATTCAAAATGTTGCAGTTTATTTACCAAGCCCTGTATTTGATGTGTTTGATGGAAAAAAATAAGTAAAAATCTGTTCTTTTTTTAAAGAATCAGACAGATAGCATCACTGACATTACCTTTTTCAAAATACTTCTTTTAAACATGAAGAAATTTTCTGGCTGAATTTCCAGTGACCCTTAAATGTTGCTGGTTTTTAATAGAGTATTTTCCTCAAGGATTTCATTTTTGCCTTCAATTTCATAATATTTAGACCACATTCATCCATCTTTTCTTACCCTTTTTTTCCCCTTCTGGAGTTCTAATGCCTGTAAGTAGAGTTTTCCAGGAAGTCTCACTTCACGGCTCCACTTCTGGAAGCAACTCCTCGGACCAACTTGCAGAACACAAAGGAAAGGGAAAGACAAAACTATTGCCACTATTGCAATGCTTCCAACATCCTCACTGTTTGGCTTCTTCCCTGCATCTGAAAGTAAAAACTATAGTGAGCACTGGTGAGACTGGTAGTGCGCTGCAATACCGGTAGTGTGCCGAATCCCCTTTTAAGGGGATGGTATGGTTGTATTAATCAAAAATTTGTCCTTTCTTTTCTTTTCACATACTTTGAAGTGAAAGTTGCTTTAAAGTGAAAGTTTCTTTCCCTTTGGTTCTTCATTTCATTTGCAATTAATTAATGGGTTTATGTAGTGAGTTGACACCACCTTTCCACAAAGCAGCACTGTCACCCCACTCCTCATCAAAATATACAACCCAATATACAACCCCACTCCTCATCACAATATACACCCCACTCCTCATATACAAAATATAACAAAAGGCTCATGGGTTGAGATAAGGACAGGGAGAGATCACCCACTGTCATGGGGAAAACTGGTTTGATGGGGAAATTAATTTATTGCCAAGCAAATCAGAGTAGGATAATGACACAATAAAAAATAAAACCAAATCTTAAAAAAAATTTCCTCCATCCCCCCTTCTTCTGGGTTCATCTTCATTGCCTTTTTTCTCTTCCTTCTCCCAGCAGCAGCATAGGGAACTGCAAAATGGGGGTTGTGGTGAGTTTAACACATTTTGTCACTTTTTTCTCTTCTCACTCTTCCCCTACTCCATGGGAGATGCTCCTTCACATACTTCTCTAGTGTAGGTCCTTCCCATGTTCTGCAGCTCTTCATGAACTGCTCCAGTGCCGGTCCCTTCCATGGGATACAATTCTTCAGGAATAGGCTGCTCCAGTGTGGGTGCCCGTGGAATCACAAATTCTGCTAGCAAACCGGCTCCAGTGTAGGCTTCCAATGGGGTCACAATCTCCTTCGAAGACATTGACCTGCCTCAGAAACCTGCCTGAGGTCTTCCAGGGGCTGCAGGTGGATCTCTGCTCCACCATGGTCCTCCAGGGGCTGCAGGGACACATCTGCCTCTCCATGATCTGCACCAGGGGCTGTGGGGAAATCTCAGCTTTGGTGCCTGGATAATCTCCTGATCCTCCTTCTCTGACTTTGTGTCTGCAGGGTAGTTCCTCTCACATAATCTCACTCCTCTCTGAGGCTGCAGTTTCTCTTGGGCAGATTTTTACCCACTTCTATCCTAGAGCCAGCTGGCTCTGGCTCTTTTGGACATGGGTGAAGGCTCTGGCAGTTTCTCACAGAAGCCACTCAAGTAACCCTGCACTACCAAAAGCTTGCCACAAAAACCCAATAAAATTTGGCTGGAAGCTCCTGCTTTTTCTCCTGCACACCCACTCTAAATTCATACATTTTCTTTATGTTTTCACAGGAATTCCATTCATGCTAGTACACCTATGGATGACCCAAAGAGATTGAGGTGATATCATTATTGCACAGAATCCAAACATAGCAAAGAAATAGGCAGCTTTAGGAATGTTGGAAAAACTAGAAAAAATTTCAAACTGGTCACTAGACAAATCAGAAGAAAAACAGTATGTGTTATTTAGATTTTTGTGACATATGTCATAGTCTCTGTATTTCCCATATGAAAATATATTTCTCACAGCCCTAGGGGTGAGAAAAGATGGTTTCTCCATTTTTATTTACAGTCAAGATAAGAAGTGTGACTTTGACATATTTGGATGTATATGTCTATATTTAAGGGGGATTTTAATGCTTTTGTGGAATTTTAAAGATAAACTATCATGCCTTATACATGTTATACTGCCTCCTTTTGCATTATACCTCCCTTGTGTTATATGAGCAGGAGTGGTGTGGTTGTCTGGAGCTGGGTGTAAAATGTTCAGGGGTAGGCATTAGGGATGGTGGGTTTTTCAACAGAAAGCAAAGCAACAGTCTCCGTAAGAAGGTGGAGGTCCACTTTTTGGGTGTATACATGTACCTCTTGTCAAACTCATCTAGGTGCCTTGCCGTTTAATTCTTGAGAAGTAAACTGGAGATAGACTTGTCAACACAGTCTTGTCATGAGGAAGACTTCATCTGGAAGCCCAGCAGCAGAGATTGCTCTTATTGTGCTGTAGATAATTTGGTATGATTTTCTTTGTCATATCTTTGGTATTGTGCATGTTTTGAGAATAAGTGAGCCACAATTTTGGCCTGTTTCTTCTAGATTTTTGCATTATTTAAAAACCAAACATAGGTAAACATCTTTCCTTTTAAAAAGAAAAGTCTACATTGGAATGAAAACTAAACATGATTTCTTTCAAATCATACATGGGATGTTGCCCTCTTCATTGTATTGGTTTTGTTTCATTGACTGTAGTCCTTTATTCGGATTGTATACCCTAATATACCCTGATATTTGTTTTTAACGAGATGCATTTCTGTTCTTTCACTGCTTACTAACACTTTAATTTGAGAAGCTGTTTTTGCTAGCCCTGCAAATATCCAATGTTCTTTCCAAAGTCAAGTCCATTTCCTGCAATAACCTTGCTTTGACCTATTATCAGTTATATCACAAATTATTCAGTCTCTAATTGGTTCTTCTTTTAACTACAAATTCACATGACTTAACTTTATGACATAGCTCTGTGACAAGCTTATGTGGATTAAAGGAGTCTCACAATTTCAAGGAACTATCTCTAGCTGCTTGTACTTCATTTTACTGCTATGATAGATTGCTATGGTTGCTAATATTAGGTTTTTAGATATACTCTTGTCATTCCTAAGGATGTGTTGTGTGTTAGGCATTATGTGGAACTTTTTTCAAAACCTAACAGGACTTTAGCATGTAAAGCATGAATATAGCAATATGGAGATCTTCCCTTCTCCAGTTATTGCATGCTGTTTTCTCAGGAAATCTGAAGATGCTGTAGCTTCTTACTCCTTTTAGCCAGATCTTAAACAAAGGGATGAAGTTTGCTTGGTACCTACCAAAAATAGTTTAATACTGTAGCAAGTGACTAGCATGCAACACGGACACAGGTGGTAAAAGGTTAAGTGCTCTCCCTCTGGTCCCTTACTATTTTAACATAAGAAAAAGACATTGTTTACACTTTGATATCTAAACTAGACAAAAGCACTACAGAGAAAGAATTTCAAGACAAGCCAGTAGTCAAACATATCTGTTTGCACTAAACATGCGCTGGAGCTGGACAGCTAGAAAGAACTTGCCTCTGTCCCACAGTCTTTGTAGAGAATTTTTTTTTTAATAAGCAAACCAAGGAGTGTTCGCCTTTTCCATACAGAACATTATATTTTCTGCCATACTAATGTTTGGCCTTTTTGCCTGTTGGTAAGATTCCTACCTTTTATTCAGATGCATGGCTAGGTCTCTAGCGGCTGCTCAGGATGCACCACAAAAAGGGAGAAAGAGTCTTATCCTTGATGCAGCCACCACCTAAAACAATGCTTGAAGGAGAATAGCTATTCAGTCAGCCCAAGCATCCATTCATGTTGCATAGGGCTTGTTGTTCTGCCATCTCTCATCTCTCCATTAATTAATGGTGAAAATGCATATAACTAGGAAAACAGCAAACATAAGCAGGGAATTAATTTATTTTTCATAAATAGAGATTGCCTCATCAGTAGAAAAGCAAAGACTTGAAGTGTCTCTTCATGTTCCAATTTTTGTTCTGAAGCTGCCTGTTCCATTGCTTTCTCATCTCTTTTATTTAAACCAAACAACAATCAGTAGATGATGACATTTAAAAAATATTGTGGCTAAGGAAGAAAGTACTTTTGAGAGAGATCCAGGTTCAGCAGCTGGAAATGAGGGGAAAAAATTGGGACTACACCAGTCTAATTGGTTTTGTTATAGAACAAAAATAGCTGAAGCCAAAGAGCAGTAAAATGCACTCACCTTTATTGTAAGCATTTGAAGCTGTGCTAAATGGAATGGGGGAAAAATCTGCTCTTTGCTCATGGCACAAGGCATATATTAGAAAATAAAAATAATTAGTTGTAGAAACAACAGTTGAATTGTGCAAAGTGTTTTGCCTATATTCCAGGAATGGTGGCTTTAATGAGGCCCTACACTTCACAAAGAAGCTAAAGCTGTTCTTAAATGAGTTTTAATAGGATATTTTCACTTTCTTTTGGCTCTTTGTCCTTATACACATAGGTACCCCGAGTGTGCACATGTTATTTAAGCAAGTTTTACACAATTCATCTCCTTGACATGATGAACATGCTACTAAACACAAAACAGCTCCCTATCACATCCTCACACAAGAAATCAGTGGCCTTCAAATCAAATCCGAGGCCTTTTTGCGTCTTCTGCTCTGCATTACAAAAAAGGATTTTAATTTGCCAAGAGACACCATTCCCATCGTCCATGAAATGCAACTGGAATCCTAATTTCTTAGCTACACCAAATAGTAATAGTAATTAACAGAATTAATTGTAATTTCTTAGCTACAAGGAATAGAAACTAACTTCTGAAAAGCAATATTTAACAAGCCAGTGCTGACTGGAGTTAGGAATATGATCAGTCATGTTGCAGGACCTAAATGATGGGCTTTATACTTTGGGTTGTGAAGAAAATGGTGTGAATCCAAAGGTGTGTCCCTTGAAAAGGAGAGAACAAATACAGCAGTACCAGAGTGTTGTTCTCTTTTGGAGATGCATTGAATCTTTAGGATTACTCTTTAGGATTACTTACTGTCATAAGTATTGGATCATGCATGTATCAGTATTGCCCTAATATTCCAGGCTTCCTTCATCTTGTATAGGTAAGCAACAAAAGCACACGAAACAACTTCTATTACATTTTCATCCACTTAGAAAGCATAATGGAAACCATTTTTTAACAGCAGAAAACAGAGTGTGGGAAGAGGCATGTTGGTGTTGACATGGCATTATTCTTTCATTTTTCCCTGCTTAACAATGTTATTGGATGTATTTGTTCTTTCTAAAACAAGAGATGAGGATAAAATGACAGGAAAATAATTTAATGGTCTAACATCCTGTCAACTTCTGGAACCATTTGCCCTGAGCTGAAATCCAGGTAAACGTTCACACCTTATTAAAAGATCATTTCAAAAAGTGCATATGGGTGTGTATGAGTGGGTAGGTGGGTGTGGTGGTGTGTATGTGTTCAAAGTGGCTTGAGGAGTTTTGTGCTAAATGTTTAGATGCTTTACTTTTCCAGCACCATTACTGTCTTTTCTGTTTGGAGAAAAGAAAAAAAAAAATCTTCCTTCCAGCTCTCTTCTACCTTCTTTTAATTATAGATAACATTCTTAACCTCTCCCTAGCATTACTAGAATATTTCTGCTTGTCAGCACATCAGAACACAAACCCAGCAGAATGGAAGGTACACGATATACACTTTAAAATATTTTGAATATTTTGGGCTGAAATATTCTGTGGATTGAATGGAGAGTTCCAGAGAGTCTGGAGAGGTTCCAGGCTTCCAGCAGGCAACTGCTAGCCTTCTCTGCTGCTACCAGCCCTGCAGCAGGCAACAAGGAGGGGTGGCCTCTTCCAAGCTATTTGAAGAACCATTTCAGTTTCTGGTGCAGCAGTTGCCCACTCTGTAAGAAACAATTATCACACTGCATAGCAATTCAGAGAAGACTCAGAATGGAAATGGAGACAGGGTGATGGAACAAAATGTGTCCTCCTTCAGTTCAGAGCTGAGGTCCATTAGGTGTGCTTATGTTGCTGCAGTCTACTGTGCTTGTGGATAAAAATAGGAATCTGATTTTGAAGGATCTAAAGATCTTGAACTGAAGGAACCTTAGACTGGACAGCATAAGGCAACCAGTACTTGGGAAGCAGATTCTTGAGCTGCCTTCTTTGATTCATACAAGAGTGGTGTGCAAACATCTCAACCACAACTCATTATGGAAAATATTATGTAAGTGGTGTATCTGAATAATAGATGAAACAAGCATATAAACATCCAGACAGAGTACTACCTTAATTTACCTTTGGCTCTGTCAGGAAAACCTATATAAAATTTGTAAAGGTAGCTGTTTATTCCTTAATAGGTAACCGAACCAAAAGGGAAAGTACATTCTCTTATTTTAGAGCCAGTCTGTAAAACAGCTACATATTTCAATATGCTGCATAATGAGAAGTCTTCTGGGTTCTGGTACAGAGTGTCATTCACAGCAATGATGCAATAAAAAATGAAAATAAGAAATGCTTCACAACAGAATATCCAGAAAAATCATGTACCTGCAATTCTGATAGCAAATATTCTTTGTTAGAATAGTGTTGTTATTTTAAAGACAAGGGGGAATTAAGATCTGAGAGGCAAAATTATCACATTTCTTAAGTTGTCCATCTTATCTAAATCCATGTCAAACATCTGTCAGGGCGATATATGCCTTATCCACTTATCTACCTAGAATCAGAGAAGGGAAAATACACATAATTGTATCTCTAACAGAATTGCACTGTTGCATAATTATTGAATCCATAAATGAAATCTGAAATCTCTGTAACCCAAAGCTAAATAAATATTTACTGGTTTGCAACCATCACTCATGATAAAAACAGGTTAAGAACTGAGACTGGAGTTTAAATATATGTTTAACAGTGTCAGAAATACATACAGTTTGAATGCAGGCATATTTTTATCATCAGAAGGCAACTGGAAAGGAGAACAGCAAACAATGAAAGAACCAAGATGATAAATAGCCAAAGCATATTGTTTATTGAATATTGACATCAATACTCAAACGTAGTAATAAGATCTGGAAATGAAATTATGTTTGCTTTCACTGGAGAACTGGAATGAGAAGATTGTAGTACCATATTGTCGGTCTCCTGAGTGGCATGCACGGTGTTTGGTATATGCAAGTAAAATAAAGGAAATCTTGGGTACACCCAAATACTCTAAAACTATTATATTTATCTTATGTCATATTTGTGAAAGACAAGTACAAGGCTAAAGAAGATTTCGTGCATAGAGAATAAATTAATAACTTAGTAATTATCTGTCATAGAAGAAAGACATAATTTTATACCAAAGAACATAAGCCTTTTATTTGTTGTCTCACTAAAACACTAAAATGTTGAGAACATAAAACGTTACACTTTCTATCTGCTAATGCACTAAGCTTTGTGATGAGCACACTATATATATTTTACGATATGGAGTTAGGGTCCACGAGAAAACTTTGAGATTTACATTTTTATCCTGCATTGACCTTTTGGCTTCACTCCCTAATTAAGCAAGGCATGGTAAAGAAAGAGATTATTATGAGGTGACTGGGTCCCCAGGGTGTTATGAGGTACCACACACAGTTAAGCTATCTCAAGACAACCATGTTCTCTAGAGTTACTTTATTGCTATTATAAAAAATCTTTATTATGGGGAAAAATATGTATTTTTATGCTAGAAGAAGATGAAGATGACAGTTTAGGATGTTGAATGGTAGTTTCAGCTGAGCTTTTTGCCCACAGAGACTGTAAAACATTGAAGACTGGGCAGCTTTTGATTGGCTCCTTTGGATCCTAAAGGGGTAGATTAATCTTTGTAAAATTCATAGTTGGAACATTGTACCATTAACTGGCAGTTTCCAGTTATCAAGATACTTTATGAAACTGAAAAAGTCCTATTACACTTTCTAAAAAGGCAACTTCGGGGGTGTGGCTCTCATGAAACCATTTCATCTCTGGAGTATTAGGTACTTTCCTCTCTGCCCTGTGCTTGATTAACCCCCCGGATGTAAACCTGCATTCAGTAACCCATTTTCGTTTCTTCTCTGTTGTTCACACCCTATATAAACATGCAATCTTATAACATGAACTTCCCCAAGGTCCTCTGCTTTTCTGTCAGAATTGAGAGCATATTTAAGCCCTTGTGGGACCAAGCCTTAGTTCTCATTTTTGGAATCACATGTCTGCTTTTAATCACATCTACTTTTTAACCTCTGCAACAACTACATAGTACACACACAAGAGCTTGTATCTTTGCATCTTAGGAGAGTAAATATACAATGTTCCTGTTGCTTTTAAGCCTTCTTCAGTATGCCTCACATCAAAACATTTGTGCAGTGTGAGTAGAATATCAGAACTACCAGCGAGTAGCAGAAAATATGCATGTATTTACAGACTTTTAAAGGTAGTCCTACTTTAAAGAGCTACTCCAGGAATACAGTGATTATGAAGAAACCTGAGGTCATGAAATGTTCTTTGTAGTAAAACTGTGTGTATGCCCCATGGATCAAAGAAAGATACAGAACAGACATATGTCTTAAAGACTAGATATGGCCTGCTTGACAACACATTGATTTATGCCCACCACTGTTCTGAGGCTGGCTTAGAGATATTTGATTTACACTGGATAGATTGCCTCCTGCTAAATAAAGTCCTGTGTCATTGCTCATAAACCTGAACTGCATACAGCAGTCTCAGTGCTTTGTTAAAATACCACAGTGAAGTTCATAGTGCCTTATTAAGCTCTGTAGTTCAAAGATTAATTGTTGAAAGGATAAAAACCTTTGTGCAAACATCTAACAAGCTTATTAAGTCGATGACAATTAGCCCTGTGAAGTACTCAAGAGCTGTCTGTCAAGAAGCTCAAATAAAAGTGACAGGACTTGGTCAAAAAGAGCACCAGTTGCTCCCATCCCTATGCCTGGTGGGATAAAACATTAGCCCTCAGGGACAGTGCTTGGCCATCCCTCAACAACTCTGCTTGCCAAGGTCAGACCTCATAGCTAATAGACAAAAGGGGTCCTAAGGAAGAACAAGCCACCTCTAAATGAAAACCAGTAAAAACTCCAATTAGCACTCTATTTTTTCAGACAACCCAGAATGCTGGTGACACTTTTCAGGTAAGCCCAGGTGTTATGAGAGATGACACTGTTGCAGTAGGTGGCACTATTCCCCTCTTCCAGCCACAACAGCACCACCAAACACTGGGAAGTGCCATCTTTGGGATGAGACATAAAACTGAGGCCTTGACCAGTTGCAGTTATTAAAGGTCCCATTGCACTTTCCACAAGATTAACTGTGTTAACCTCAGTGTCCTGGCTGATTGCATTCTGTCTTCCTAAATTCCCCCTGTAGTTTCAACTGGACAAGTTAATCTGCACTTCCTGTTTTAGATATCCGTGCAACTGTTGCTGTGCTCGGACACACAGCTGCTGTGCTTCATCCTGTGACATGCTCCAGTGACAGCCAGCACAGGCACACTGAACCTTGCATAGCCACACCAATTCCCCAAGGAGCATGGAAGAGGAGGGCATAGTTGTGACCTTTATTTTCAACAAAATGGTGTGACATCCTGGAGAGGGAATGCACTCTTCAAAATAGATCAATCATTGCAACACCAGCAAATGGCAATAGCAGTCACTTGGTGGGACATCCTGCTGGGTCATGTAACTCCATCTTCCCAAGGCACAATGCCTTATGGACCACCCCTTGGCATGGGTAGTTATGGCTGTCCGTCTCACTCCAGACCTCTTGCCTGGCCAAACTCATTTTTAGGTTTTTATCTCTGGACTGAAGAGGCAGAGAAGGAGCATGCTGCAATTTTGGCATGGTTCTAGATTAAACCCATTAGGTCCTATTTCTGAAATTCTTCTTGTGCAAGTGGTCCTTTCCAAAAGAGGCAGGAATGAAGCGCTATGTGAACTAAGCAGTGAGAAATCTGGAGTAAGGTGACCTACTGTGTAAATCACTATAACTCATGTATGGCTTTCATTTTTCTCTCAGTTTTGAGGTTTCGTAGCTAGACTGAAGGTTGGGCAAAATGCATTCTTTCTACCTTCAATTCTTCCTGCTGTTTCAGTTGGATACTTCCTTTGTCACATCATATCCCAAACAATTGTGTTTTATTGCTGGAAAATGCGTTTCATTTTAGTGATTGGGGATTATACACACATGTGATTGACTATAATAGAACAACATTATGTGAAGGCAAGCAATTATTATTTTTCTGCTTATTTAGAGAAAATAAAAGTTATTAATTAATTCTTCTTAACTAGATGATGATATTAATATTTGAACTCCATGAGAAGACTGAAATAGGCTGGTTGGGTGATTGGGAATTAAAAATAAGCCAGGTGTCAAGAAAAGAAACATATAATTATCATGGAAAAAGGAGAAGTTTCTGAAAAATAAACCGCAATTTGTTGTCTGTTTTCTACTTTATGATATTTCCACCGAAAATTGTAATTCCTTTTTTCTATGTTCTAGTCCCCTTGTACACAGTGTCCCCTTGGGAAGCGGGGCCCAAGAGCCCTTTCTAGGATGGGACAGGATATTACAGCTTGGTTTGTGCGCCAGCATCCTTAATATTTCCTTCCTTTCAGAAGCAAATAGAGCGTACCCTTATCTGAATGCTAATTTCCTAGTTAAAACCCTCCCTTGCTGACAAGGGACTGAAAGAGTTTTAAATCACAGATGTAGAGTATCAAATGCAATAATGCTCTTGCAATAGTGCATTGAAGCCTCAATTAATTAACCCTTGGGCTAAGTAGGCAGGTACATGGTGGTGGCCACAGGCGGTGGATGGATGAGATTTAAATGGGCATCTCATTTCCTCAGCACGGAACATGCCGTTTGGTTCAGAAAGGAGTCATTTTACACACTCGCCTCATTTACGCTCAGCTTTAATCCCTTTAATTCCACCTGAGATCCAAGCAAGAATGGGAAAACAGAGAGAGGTGCAAAAGGCTACAGAGCTGGGCTTTGTTTACATATGTTTCCCCAGGGGCACCCACCCCCCCAACAGAGCCAAGGCTTCTGGCCTTTTCATTCGGCTGTGGGGATCCAAAGCAGTTGTCATATGGAAATGGTTAAAGAGAGATTACAGGGAGCTCTTCACTGCAATCCATCCTGTTTAGAACCTGAAAAGTAACAAGCAGTGAGAGGAGGCTGAGAAAAGAGGCTGAATCTTATCCCCGTGGATGCTGAGATGGAGCAGGGACTTAGTGTTGGAGGGTCAATTTGCAGAGCCTGTGGTGCTGAGGGCCTCCACTCGATGACAGCTGCCGCTGCCCCCTCAGTGGCACATATGGGTGCATGTCCACATCAGAGGTAAATCGTGTTCCGTGGGTGATGTAAATCTCTGCCATCCCTCTGGATGGCTTTTGCATGAACATGTATATGTGAAAGCTTCCCTACCCAGAAAAGGGACTGTTCTGCCACATATCAAGCATAGCAGACTAATGCTGTAAAAATAAAAGCATCCCCCGATGGTTTCTTTGATTTGCTTGGAGGTTTTTTGATCAGGCTGTGCTTTGCTTCTCTGTTTTGCTTGCTTTCTTTGATCCTCCTAACACAGAGGTCTGCTATCAGAACCTTGTGCCAAAATTTAGAGTAAATGTCACAGAATATTTACGGATAATGAATTTTGAATTTATTATAGTTATTGCACAGAAAATCTGATACCTCAGCACAGTGCGCCTTCAGTCAAAGATATGCAGAGAAGTGTGTGACCTCTGCAACCAATTAACCCAGATAGAATTTAAAATATCAGATATTTGCAACAAATTTCATCTGAATAAGACTGGAAATTATTCACAGAAATATTCAGTGAATGGTAGAGAATAAAGAACCTATTTTTAAAAACCCAGAATCTCTTTCTTACCAGCCACTGAAAAATAAATGCAAAATATATTATGCATTGCTGTTACCTTAGGTGCCTGGCTATGCTAAAACAGCTGTACACAAGGTAGTGCTACTTATACGAAGGTATATAAAGAAGGTTTGAGAGGCAGTCCTGTTTTTAAGGAAATCCAAGCTGTTTGTATTAAATGCTCTGCATCAGTGTGCATTTGCTCCCACTGTGCGTAGCAGTGCTGTGGAGGACAAAGCTGGACTGTTCCTGGTGGGACTGTATCGATGGCACGTGCTTGTTTCTCCAGATCTTGTTCTGTGCCAGCCCCATTTATGCACATCCAGAAGCCTCTGCAGATAAACCCAGCAGTGGGTGATACAAAATGGAAAGGCATCTCACACACCCCTTTTCCCCACTGCCTGCACTGATGGCTGCTGGAGCCACACACATTTATCACACCTGTGGTCTGCTGCCTTTTTGTGCAGTGTCTGGAGAGATGTCACCTGGGTCTGGAGCTTGGGAAGATGCACTACTGGGGATGTGATGCACTAGGGTGGGATGATGCCTACCAGAGTCATGGCCCGCCCTGTCCCACCTGCCATCCCCACTAGGCCACAGGACTCTTCATATTATTTCCCTCCACACGATTTACCATCTGTGAGCTTGTCTTTAACCTAATAAAAATCATCTCGCTTTTGACTAACAAGAAAAGGAAACAGTACTCATTGTGGGGTTTGGGGAAAATGGCTTCACTAATCTGCAGGATGAGAATGGAGTGATTTATAGGCGGATTTAACTGTGGGCCATGATTAGGGGGCCGGTAGTAAGTGCATTAGATGTCTAAGTGTGGCAATAGAGTAAATAGGCGTTTTATTTATCGCAGTGCCAGGGGCCTCTTAGCGGAAGAGCGCTTCTCCAAATTGAAATATAGCAGAGTTTACACTCCTGATTAGGGCTTCAAGCGCAGAGCCCAAGGCTATCAGCGAGCAGAAACAACGCTTGCTGACACCTAATTGTCACTGGATTAATGTGCAAACAGGGACAGCAAACAGCAACAACAAATAACCCGGTGTCAGAGCTGCTGGTGGCAGTGTCCACTAAGTGACTGGGGGCCAAATTGAAGTTTATATCTCAGAATCCACTGAGATCAATGCATCAGCTGGGTAGACAAGGCTGGAAATATTTTGCTGTTATATGTATTTACATATGGTACAGGTGTGGAGCTAGCCATAAAAAAAATTTGTTTTCATGCCAGAAGTGAACCATGTGTGCTGTATTGCCAGGTACCAGCAGAGGCTCCCCCTCCAGAAATTCATATCCCCCTTTGAATGCCCCCACATTCACCAAAGTTAATTCTGTACAAACATGCCCAATGTGTAGGTGTGATTGTACTTGTAATAAAAGAAGTAAGGCTTGTAAGGAAAGGTAACATACTGTATTAGACCAGCTGATACTTCGTGAGGAAAGACAGACAAGATTCTGAGTTTAAAAAGCCTTCTTTATGCAGCAAAATTCATAATCTATATGTGTGAATTCATAAGCCTCAGAACAGGCAACTGCTTCCTTCTTTGAATTATTAAGGGGGTATGTATCAATATTATTCTATGGATTCACAAATATGCCCATTGTTATCATGTATATCATGTGAAGCTACGTACCATATGCCTGTAAGCTAAGTACGGGCAATATTGTTCAATTTATTTTCTTTATGCTTCATAGCCATTCAGGTAATTTATGTGAATAAGGTCTTTTGCTCTACGATCTTGTGACTTTCACTGGCATCTCCATATAAAATTTTATAACCCTGTTTGTGAATCAAATCATTCCCACAACTACTGATTCAATCTGGGTCGCCACCTGTCCAGCTTTGGACTGGAGGAAGCAGTTTAGGCATTTGAGCTCTGGATTTTCCACTTCTGAATCTGGTTTGGCTTGCTTATTGCAAGGTATATCTACTCAAGCTCTCACTACTGCAGTAAGAAAAAAACCACCCTGTTCTCTTAATTTATAGTAGCCACCTCTTTTTAAATTGAGGAATTAGTACAATTTCCTTGGAACAAATAAAAGTGATCAAAAATGAGCCTGAAAACAAATGCAAGAGTAGGTTAGCAGCCATGTAGTTCAAGTATTCATTTTTTCCCATAATTAGCTGTTGAAGGAGGAAAAGTCACAAATATATGATTTATATCACTAAATGTATTTCTAAAGTTCTTAAGTTTTATTGACCATGAAAGTTGGTCTTTCCCTGTGTTAAGAAGTGAAGAAGCTATAGAGCTAGCTAGTGGCTCAATGGTGCAAAGTCTTATGATTTAATCTTGACATTTGCAATTTTTTGCTGTAAAATATTACTTTCTTTATTTCAGAACTTTAGTGTAAAACCTCATAATTTCCTTTAAGCTCCATTTGATTGTCAATTGCACAACTCTCTCCAAATCTTAAAGCTTATGATTTTCATACACATAAGATTTATTTCTTTTGTACCACAATAGAATGTTCTTTGATGCAAATTCTCCTTATTTCTCTTGCATCCTGATCTTTCCCTGCTTGTAGCTAGGATTTTTTTTGTGTGTGTGCAGGTGACAGATCTTGGGTTTGTGAGCTTTGAACTTTCTTTAGATGCATTTAGAAATGTTTCAAATATCCATGTCTGAAATTGAACCAGCTGCAGATCTGATCTACTCTGCTTAATGATTTCCAGGAAGTGGTGGCCTTGCTATTGACATATTTGGAAAATAAATAAGATCAATTTTCAATATTGAAACCAGCCCAATAGCTATTTACACAGAGTTTACTTCAGAAATTCAAAACTGCACAAGGGTAGGGAGAAAAGGTTTATACCGCAAAGTTGCAAACATTCCTGTTTTTCTCTTAGTTCATTTAGAATCAGAAAATCATAAAACTGGGTTTGCAACAGGGAAGTCCCAAGTTCATTTTGCTAACAATATGCTTGATGAATTCAATGTATTTTTAATCCAAGTGTAAAACTCTAAGGACATCCAAGGTGCTGACTAGAGCATGAAAATCTAAATTAATGCTCTGCCAGAATGACAGTACTTAAACAACCAAAATATCACCCACAGGCATTACGTTTTCTGAGAAGTTCATAATCTATATATTGTTATTGTAAAGATTGTGGTTTCATGCAGAAAATAATTCACAAATCATAATTAACATCACTCCCAATAGGTGACCAAAGGCTTTAAATACACATTTTACATTTTGCTGTTTCAAAAAGCTATACAACCCTGTAATACATAATTAGTACAATACATACCATGTATATTGGGCAATACTGTTCAATATATCAGCAAAGACCCATAAATCAAGGGATAGTTTTTCTTAACTGTATGTAATGTTGATATTTTATATTTTAATTACCTGAAATCTGCCAGTTAATATTTTTTAACCATATAGATTCACTGTTCATAGCCAATGAACTATTTGAAACAGGTTAGAACTGGAAAATGCTAATTTTTACAGACTGTTATAAAATGGGTCCTGTTTCTCTACTTGGGCAAAATGCCCAGAGGAAATAACAGGAATTTTGTCTGAACAAGGACTGCACAATTAGCAGCAAAACATGCCAGTCAGAGTGTTTTGCACTGAGGAATTCTGAATAGTGTTGCCCAACAGAAACTGCCTGTGTCTTCCCCACAAACAGGAATGTGCCACTAGGTATGAGAATTTAGAGCCCTTCCTGCAGAAAGAGAGCAGGAAAAAAAAAAAAAAAAGATGGGTTGATTTGCAGCGCTAACAAGCAAAATCCAATTGTGAAGGACCTCACTGCGTCGTCCTGTCTGCTGGTGATGCCCGCTGCCAGGCTCCGCAAAGGCACTGGGCTGCTGGCCAGCACAGCCAACTGCAGGACTGGGGCCTAAATCTATTCCTCACTAGCAGATCTGACTGCGGAATTAAAGCTTTCAGCCACAATTTTCAAGTTGATAACACATGGACACAGTAATCCCGCCCATGTGATAGCAATTGCAGCACTCAAACAGTTGATTGTAGGCTCCTCTGGATAAAGAGTTTTTGTTTTATTTATATATAAATCACCCAAGTGCATCTACCAGGCTGTATAGATGACAATAGTAAAGAGATGATCATGGCTTCCAGTACAGATGCAGCAAGGAAAACACTGGGATATTTCAGGAGGAATGAGAAAAAAGTGAGAAGACAGCAAGTTGCATTTAGTTCACTGAACTGTTGAGGAAAGAAGAACAATTAAACCTTGGTTTTAACAAACCCTTATTGAGACACTGATTGCTCTGTAACAGAAATAGTTGTGCCACGCTGACATTTATTCATTAACCAGTCATGAATTTGTGTCACACATCAAATACTAGTAATGAAACAATATCAAAATGACGGTTTGCTTTTTAGCCCTAATACATGATGGGTATTAACACGCCTACACAAACATTTTAAACATCATATTAAAATATGTGTTTGAACAAATATGAGTTGAGTGTTGGTTTAAATTATTACAGGCTTCAACAAAGTCTCATTTGAACAAAAAGGGGTACTGTTGTGCAAAAAGCACAAGAAAAAAACCAGCCTTTCAAGTACTGTAGGGCTGCCAAATTACTCTGCCAAAACCCCCATTACAGATAGGTGGGCTGAAGCGGGAACACAGTCTTGGCTCTATTGGACATTTTCACACAACAAAGCGTCATGGCATAAATTAAAGTCTGGGCATGGAAGACCTAAATTGCAGAGTTTAATTTCTGTGAATCAGCTTTTTTATTAATCTTCATTTTTCTTACCACTCAGTTTTGTGAGCACCAGACTGCTAACTGTAACTTGCAACTATTCTTTTTAGAAATAAAAGCTGTGGTTAGAAGGGTTAATAATGTGAGTTAACAAAACAGAGTATACCAGTGAGTTTGAACATCCTCAAAGAAATGTGAGTAATCTATCTAACCAATTACTGGATCCTATAAAGTGCCTTCATATTTTAGGTTTCTTCAGCATGATGGGATCTGCTAATCACTCAGCTAGCCCACAGCCATCAGGGAGGGAAGGTCCTACTTCCATTCTGTTTCCTCCCCTCCTCTCCCCCTGCTCCCAGTCAGGCACTTCTGGCACTTGTCATGCACGCTGACCGTCCCCAGGCTCCTCTGAGAACTGATTCAGCATGCCAACCTGGCAGAAAACTAATGCAGCTAAAAGGAGGTGATTTTCTGCTGGGTGACTGAACTGAAAGAAAAGGAGGGAGGAGGGATGAGCAAAGATGGTACAAGGCAGGTGGTGGGACCATGTGGCAGCAGTGAGAGAGAGAGGAAGAGGGAGAGGGAGAGAAGAAAGGACTAGTGAGGAGAGGAGTCAAGATCTGCCTCTCTGGGAATCAACAAACCATGAGACAGCTACTCCTACAATTGCAGACCTGGATGGTGATTTTGTTGTATGGTTTGTCTACTGACAACACTAACTCGAAGCATTTGTGCTCCAAGACTACCAACACAAATGCCAAGGTACTAGCAATACTATTAGCATTCACAAAGAATAGCTTGTGAATTGGAGGCAATAGGGCACAAGTCCAGTAAAAGCACTGGATTAAAGGCAAGTGGCAGCTTGGTAGACTGTGCCTCATCTAGCAGAATAATAATTTAATTGAATGTCATGTTGACAAGTGAAAATAAGTCGAGGTGCAGAAACCTCCTTCGGTTCTTCCAATCACAGTGGGGCAGTTTTTGACTGAATGGGTCACCAGCACAGGGCCCTCTGAGAGCCCCCAGTTCAGATGTAAGGATTTTTCCATTGAGACAGCTGATGTATAGAGAGCCTTTCAACTTAAACTACACCAAACAACTGTACACCTTGTAAAATTCTCTTGAATCTTCCGAGAATGACATCAGAACCTTTTGTAGTGGCATGTCCCACTACTGGGACACCAAAGAAATTCTGATGAGGGGAAATTCTAATTTTTCTCTTGATGCATTTCCTCTCTGCTTCCATTATCTATCAGGATCACTAGGTCCCTGTCTGCCACCACAGCAAGACATACACTCCAAACAAAACCATACAGAGCTCTGAAAGCAGTAACATAATAGGCCTAATGATCTGACTTTGGGTGTGATTTTTAACATTAAAAAAGCCTGGTTTTGTTACAGGAAAATTAAGGCTATATGCAGAATAAAAAAAATACTTTTCAAGTGTATTCCAAGTTTGGAAGACGATGCTTGTTTTGGGTTTTAAGTGTGTTTCTTCACTGCCTTAGAAAGAAAACCATTTAGAACATAATAAGCTGTTAGTATCATAGATATAAAGGCCAAGATATACACTTCCCCATGACAGCAGTGGTTAGGATGTTTCACACAAAGTAAGAATTCTGCACCTGGGACAGGGCATGTATGGACAAACTGGAGAGCAAGAGTCTGAAGAGAAACTCCATGAAAAGGGATCAGTGGCAAGATGAACATGACCCAGCAGTGCCCTGGCAGCCAGGAGGGCCACCCGTGTCCTGTGGGGCATCAGGGACAGCATCAGCAGCCGGGCAAGGGAGGGATTGTCCTGCTCTGCTCTGCTCTGCTCTCCACTTCTCTGCTCTGCTCTGCACTGGGATGGCTTCACCTCCAGTGCTGGGGACAGTTCTGGATGCCACAATGTAAAAAAGACATTCAGGTATTAGAGAGCATCCAAAGGAAAGTTATGAGGATGATGAAAGACCCGAAGGGGAAGCCGTATGAGGAGTGGCTGAGGTACTTTCGCTAGGGATAAGAGGAGATTGAGAGGAGGCCTACAGCTTCCTCCTGAGGGGATGCAGAGGGCCAGGCACTGGTTACTGCTCTGTGCTGGCCATTGACAGGACAAGGAAATGGCATGGAACTGTGTCAGATGAGGTTTAGGTTGGACATCAGGAAAAGATTCTTCACCCAGTGTTGGCTGGGCACTGGAACAGGCTCCCCAGGGATGTGGTCACAGCACCAAGCCTGACAGAGCTCAGGAAGCACTTGGACAATGCTCTCAGGCACATGGTGTGACTCTTGGGGGCTTCTTGTGGGCTCCTCCCAACTCAGCATGTTTTATGATTTCATGTAAATATATGGACTGATAAAAACACAGGAAAATTGGTAGTAAAGACATGTGGGAAACACTGGATTTTGTGCATGCATAGGGGTAGAAATGTAAAAATACAAAAAAGAGACCGTGGCTAGTGGCGGACCAACATGCTTTTTGCAACCCATACTTTAAAATCTCCTAAACCAGATGGGGGTATTGTTTGGAGGCCCCAGTCTATGTAAAGCAGCTTAAATCAAAATGGGACATTGCACTCTGGGACCTATAGTCTCTAGGACTTAAAATATGAATGGAAACTGTGATCATCTGTGCTTTACATCGACCAAGTGTAGCCTCTTAAAGGGAGTGAGGAAGTCCCAGTGAGACACCTCTGGAAAGTTCCAACCATAGGGAAGATGGACATCTTAGAAAAATTAAATTAATCCCATAATAGTATATAAATCTGTAGAACACAGCCTTTTAAAATATTCCTAACTCTCAAAAGACCTAATCAACGTGACACAAATTACAGAATCATTTAAGAGTGTTGGTATGATAAAAAACCCCATGCTTTTGTCCCTGTGGAACGTTAGCAATATCAAGACAAGCTGGTTATCCAAAATATCAGTAAAATTACATCTCTTCTGCCAAGGTTGATGAAATTATGATGACTACATGTCAGTTTTTTCCTGTTTAAAGGGAAATCTATGGTCAAGTATGCCTTGAAGTTCTTCAGGTTCATTAACAAGGTCAAAATCAATGTTATTTTACTGTTTGGAATCATTTTTGGCGGAACAATGAAAAGAAACCATAGTAGAAGTAGTCTTAATATAATCATTTTCTTTTCATTGTTCTTTATGGGAAAATAATTTGGCCCGAAATTTAGTGGTCCCATCAGGGAGGTGATATCTTTTAAAAGGTGGTCTGAAGGACAGGTTTTACTGTACTTTAATAGGCTTATAGATTAATATAAATCTTAATATTCATAATCTGTACTCTTCCTTTTCTCAATATCTCGTTCATCTATACATCTATTTGTAATGTGTGTTTCAAACATAGGTTAAACTTTATTTTATCAAGAGTACCAAGAGTACTTTAGGGATAATAATTTCTGAAAAAGTCAGCAGCTCAAATGTATAGCTAGTTTTTCTCTCAAAACAATTTTATTAAAAAAAAACACTGGTGCCTTCTAGCTGAATTTTCTTTGAATATTTAGAAATACCTTATTGCCTGGAATAAAATATATCTATTAAATAGTGGTTATTGCTGCAATAAAATGCACAGTTATCAACCCAATTAGCATTCCTGATCAAAGATAAAAACCTAGAATAATTCAATGTCAAAACTACCATTCCATTTTTAATAGAGATATTTGTAAAATTAATCACATAATTTTAATTTTCAGGCCAGAAATGCAGCATTATAAGCTTCCTGTTACAGCACATCTTGTAAGTAGTGTGTAAGCCCACTTTTTGTAGCATGATTTTTCAGAGGAGATGAATGCTAGGAGGCATAGCAGAAAGATATCTAAGCACTTGAAATATTTGTCCCCAAGGACACCTAGAATATTTATTCTAGGTGCAGTGCCTTTAAATGGGACCAGTTGTCATTTGTTGTTGTTGTCATTAGTTTTTATGTAAGCTGTACATAGGAAAATTTACAAGTGCCTGCTAATGCCTCTTTGTATTAACAGAAAACAGTACTAAGCAAATGCTGCTTGTGTGAAGTGATGAGCATTACTTTATAATATCCAGCCATTATCTACTAACTGAAAAATTAGTTGAGCTTTGGTAAATTGCATGCACAGGCCAGTACTTATCTACTTTCTGCTGATTAGAGCATGAAATATTTGCATGATTTGTATTGCTTTTACAGAAATCAGGACAGAGCATGTCAAATATCCCCAATACATGAAAAAGCAACATCTGCTATATGGAAGATACTGGACCAAATCCTGTTTGTGTTCAGTGCAGATTGTGGTAACACGCAGGATTATTTTGCAGGTACAGGCCAGTTGAGAATGTGCCCAGAAAGTCTGCTTATATTTTTACCTGTCACCTCAGCTGTGGAGAATCAAGTGATTAATGTATTACTCTACTGGCTATTACAGAGCTGTTGGTCTGTTTTGAATTTCTTTTAACTGGGCAGGAAACCACTGTTTTCTTTCTAGCATGAATACCAAAATGGATTTTGTAACTAATCAACAAGATAGCCCAGATTTTTTTCTGCCAGCTATTAGATGGCTGATCTTGGACTGGATATACACTTAAAGCTAAAAAAAATATCCAAACCAAACCAACAATAAAACCAAAAAACCCAACCAAAACAAAAACCACACACACACACACAAAAAAAACCCCCTGCTAAATTATGTCTGAATGCTGAGAAGCATTAGCAGAACTTTGCAGCCGAGCTGACCATCTGGAATAATGGACAGTATTGGCTGTCTTCCATTAGAGGGAATCATTCAAAGTCATAACGGGCAGTGGTCACTAGGGAAAGGAAAGGAGAGAAAGCTAGTCATTCTTTTATATTTGTATGGAGTATTAGTGAAGATTTATTAAAACACTTGTCTTATTCCTACATTTGACAGTCATGGCTATTAATATCTTTAGGTACCTTTGATAAAGATACTGCTTGCTATATTTAAAAATGGTTTACAATAGTATATCAAGTGCAACATCTTTATTGTGGGATTTTGAAGTTGGAAAAAAGGTTGCTAATATCACTGGGATTTCTGTGGTAGACAGAACAAGAGGGTTTGCTAAATTTTAATACTCGAAGAAAATCTGGTTTATCTTTTACAATACTACATTTCTTATTGCATTGTTTTGTGTATCATTACTTGCCTTTTCTATTGGAAGAGTTTATTAATACAGCCACACTTTGACTGAGGGTTGAAAAGAATTCAGTTTTTTGTTTTCTATGATAGTAGTTTGCACAGTGAATTACAATGCACTTCAGTTGGCAACGTCCCCAGATAAAATATCATCATGAAATCTTAATCTAATCCTATGTAGTGGTTAAAATATCACTATTTCATTTTGATATTTAAGCAGAAGAATTAGTAGCATGCATTTTTATGACAGAATTATTTTAATAATTTATTTGGTGGTGTTTCTTTATAAGGGCATTTCCTATGTTTTCTGTGATTAAAAAAAAATCAATAGTCATAAATAAAAAGGGAGTACTGAAAAAGTTTGTAGGCTTATGACTCATTTTTTGTTAAACATTCTCTCAAATCTTGAAATGCACCATGACTCCTAAAATGCATCTAATGGGCCAAAGGACATTATAAGTACTGGTGACAAATATTACTGAAACATGACTTGACAAGCACAGGACTCCTATATTTAGGATGAATAAAACACTTTACACTAGTTTTAATCATGAACAATTCCTTTTGTGTGAATGATGGACATCACCTCACACACATCCAAACCATGCAAGTGCCAGGTCAAGTTCTCCCATTGTTTACATGTCACAGCCCCAGAGGAGTTAATGAAGTTGCAAGGCTATACAGAATTAAGTTCTTTATGTTCTCTAACCTCATATAATGCATTCTAATTTTTATGCATGAGTAATTACCCCTTAAATATTACCCATTTAATATTTACCCATATACAGAATAGGAATATCTAATCAGTTATTTAGGCCATAATTAAAACTTGTTTGGACTATGCTCTGAAAAAAAGCAGACTTTTTCAGGATTACCAATTTTAAAATATCGATGAGTAGAAGAAAACTATCGCATCTATCTTTCCTTTTCCAAACTCAAACCCAGCATTAACTAATAACAGCTTCCGAGGAAACTTCAGCTCCATGGTACAGGATGGTAGGTCTCCCAAAGTCTGACTATATTCGTATGCATGCTTGTTGTTCCACCCCTCCAAGCTGTTGTAAAATCAGAGGTATTCAGTGGGAAAGGAGATAGCTTACTGAGCTTCATGAAAGGTATTTTCTGTTTTCTGACACTTTCTGGACCCTTGTGTGTGTACTGTGGTGGGAGCCTGGAGTTTTTTCTAAGTTTTGCAGCAGTCTGTTCTCAGCCATTGCAGCCTTCTCATCTCCCTGAGTTCTGGGTGCACCGTTAGCCGCTTCAATGATACTCATTTTAAAAGGTTAACAAATGAGAAGCTAAACCAACCATACAAATAACAGCCAAAAGAACAGTTTCCAAAATGTGTTGCTGTAGTGCCATTTCCAATTTAATATTCAGACAGAGTAAAGCTAAAGGCCACCAAACCAGGTGGATGAAATAGTTCTGCATTTTATGACTCATTCTTGAATGAAATCTCTTAAATATTGCTAATGAAGCCAGTTATCATATACAGACCTGTAATGCGCCCTTTCTAAGCTGGTTCAGTTACATTTCCCTGTCTAGCAATTTACCCCAGGCCCCTATTAAATGAATTATCACGGCTCCTAAATCATCTCTGCGGGGGTTTACGCTAATCCCATCAAGACACTTACACTCCCTTTCTTCCCTCCTAGTGACATAATGAATTATTATTTCATGGGGAGCTGTTAAAGAGGCCCCTTTGGAAGAGTTTAATGCGCAGCACAGGGAAGGGGAGGGAGCTGCCTGCCCGGGAGGCTGTGGTAGGTACCTCAGCCCGGGGCTGCCTGGACACTGGTGATGAGACAAAGGGCACCGGCGCCCCAGGCTCCCCACAAACCTTCTGGGCCTGGCCCTAATGATGTCCCCAGCCCCAGGGATGACAGGGAGGCTTTCTCCCCCCTCCCCACTGTACCCTGCCCTCTGCTTACCCTCTTTGTCATGAAAAGCAAAGAGAGAGGGAATATAAATGTTTTCCTTAACCGGAGGAAGCACCCTGCTCACAAACCACTTGCTGAATCCATTAGGCTAATTTATTAAACACAATTTGCCTTGTGTGGCTGAACTGAGTAATGATAAAAGCCATAAATATGGAGAAAGCAGCAGCACAGAGCCAAAGACTCCATGGTCCCATGCCCTGTTATGGCACTCCTGACTTGCAGGGACTGTAGACATGTTATCTCTTCCTTCAGACTTTTTGGCACAACCTGAGAGGGGCACAGGGTCCAGTTCAAGAAAAAGGCATATGACTGAGTCATATTCATTCCCACCTTCTGGATGTACCTAGCTAGGGTGAGAATAGGTCTAAATAGTACTTCAGTACTTCTGCTCTAAATAGTACTTCAGTTTTCAAATGAATAGAGAAAAGATATGTATCTTACTTTTCATTTGATTAATAAGAATCAAAGGGGAAGGAGAGCTTTAAAAAGTAGTAGAGTATGAAAAGGACTGCACATTGAAAATTTTCAGGCCTCTTTATTCTCATATCAGAGTTCCACAGATATCTTTCTAGACAATGGTTTGTTTCTTCCCTGTGAAGGTTCATAAAGTGGGTTGATACTGCAAGTTTGGTCACAACATTGAAAACACACCCAAGGCCAGACTGTCACGCCATGGAATTCTTCACTGTTCCCTCAACATCAGCAGAGCACAGAAGGTACAGATAATATCAAAGTTTCTCCTAAGATTAATGGCAGGAGAAGAGCATTCATATAGAGCATATCAGGTTTACATCAGATCCAGAAGGGCTAGAGAGTAAAGGGCCCTTAAACAAGTCCTGGTGTGTAGGTTAGATTTATTTTACCTTCCCTGTTCCTTAACTTTGGGTGTAAGATCCAGCAGTGAAGTGATCACCTGTAGCGTGACAATCAGGAGTGGAACAATCCTAAATTATATGTCTCAGTTCCCATTTGCTTCTCTATTCTGGTGGATACTATTAGACCATAGTATTGTGAAAGAAAATGTGTAGGGCTTGCCATTTTGCAAAAGCTTCTCAGCTCTCATAATCAATTTGGTCAGTTATTGTAAACTTTTCAGGGATTTTTCAGTTTACACACCAAACTACATTAGCTAGGGTAAAATACACAGAAAGACCTGTGAAAGACCTGTCTAGAGTAGTTTGCTTTCCAAACCTGCTTCTGTAAAGTATAAACACAAGCATTGTTACCCCGTTCTCTTTGACAATCAGCCATTTAGAAATTTAAGGTATGTTGGAGCCATGTATTAATTCACTTTTGGTAGCTCTACCTAGCACACATGTATCTGATCCTCTATTAAATACATGTATACTTGGGCTTTCCCCAACAGGTTGAGTTTCCAGGTTATGTTCATGTTCTGTGAAAAGATACTTTGTGTTAAACTTACTGACTGTTCTGTGTGATCCTGTTTGCTATTCTGTTCTTATTTATTCATCAGCTCATCAGTTTGATTTTACTTGCCTCCACTATCTCCTCACTCTCTTGTCTCTTTTCCAAGATGAAATTGCTGAGTTTGGAAGCCATTCTATTGCTATGATCACTCCCTTTGTCATCATCGGTACATGAGGTTCTTCAAAATATGCACTTGAAGTGGAACTGTGGAAATTAAAAGAGCTATGAAAACAGAAGTGCATCATGGACCTTTGATTAGCTCCATATACTAAGTACAAATAGATGAGTCCAACAAGTTGAAGCAGATGTGGAAGGGCTGTAGATTTATATTTGTGCAACACAGACATTCTGACTTTAATAAAATCAGAATTAATTAAGTGACACTACAAGAAAACTGGAGAGGGACTCTCCATCAGCAGCTGTAGCAATAGGACAAGGAGTAATGGGTTCAAACTGTAAAGGGGGGAAATTTAGGATAGATATGCAGAAGAAATTCTTTCCTGTGAGGGTGGTGAGATAACACGAGAAGTTGAGGATGCTCCATTCCTGACTGTGGTCAAGGCCTGGTTGGATGGGGCTTTGAGCAACCTGCTCCAGTGGGAGATGCCCCTGCCAGTGACAGGGGAGCTGGAACTAGGTGGTCTTTAAGGTCTCTTCAGACCCAAACTATTCTATCATTCTATGATTTTATGATAATCACCAAGAAGAAGGAAGGTGCTATTCACTTGGTAGACTAATCTGTGCTCCTCACTGACTTCTCCATTCCCAACATACTATAGAGCTCCCTAACCCTGAAAGAAATCCTACTCCTTCCTCTTAAAGCTAAGCTATGAAACATAATTTTGTGCAGTAGTTGGAGGAAATAATAACGGCTCTCACTAGTTCCAGCTGTGGTAAGAGACAATGAGTAGGGGAGAACAGTGTTTTCTCTGTAATCTTTAGTTAAATAACTATAAATACTCCTTTGAAATTGTTATGCTCTGTCAGGTTAAACCAGAGGTGCATGAAGAATTACATTTTTAATTTAGTATCCATTTTTGTTTGCAAGGATTTCCATTTTCTCAGATGATTCAAATCTCCTTCCAAGAGAGTGGATTATAATGTCAAAATAAAATAATGTCAAAATAAAATTCAACTGTACCACAACAGATCTTGTAAAATTTCAAACTGTTAAAATCACCTCCCAGCCTTGGAAACTTTAGTTTGATTTTTATAAAAACTAAACGCTATGGGTTTTTACAAAGCCACATTTTTATCTCTAATAATATACTCAGGACATCCAAAAATTCGGTATGATTTTTGGAGTTGTGACAGAATTCTCAAAGTAGTTAAATCCAATCTGATTTCAAGTGCAATCTTGGAAGATTCACATCTTCCAAAAGCATTTTGCTGTATGCATGATTTTAAAAAAAGAACTAACCTGCTGCAGAGGTAGCCATAGACTCTGCCTGTTGCCAACAGAACTTTGATAGAAGACAGGCCCCAGTTTCAAAACTACAGGGCTAGCAAAATTATCATTCTTGTAGATAGGCAATGAGAAAATTAAATAAATTCAATTAAAAACAATTAAATTTTGGGGTCTGCTTAAGTTTTTTTTGAATTAATAAATCAATTACCCATTGACCTCCAATTATCCTGACTTTCATGATAGGAGTGTTTTTCACCTACTCACTTTTTGGAATAGACAACATGCATAATTGTGAATTGCCTCATCTAAGTGTTATCATATGTGTATCATCATGAACAGCTTAAAAAAAGTTAAAGAACAGTTTCTGCCACTAGGAAGTATGAAAGATTAGTTACTAAACATTTAGAAGACTCCAAATGTGATTTAGAAGCATATCCAGGAAGTAATGTATGACTTTATTATCAGCAGTGTTGTTAGAAAATTCAGGTATTCCAGATAGACAAATTGCCCAGCTGATGATGAAAAAGTTGGTTTTTCTTAGAGCTAGAACAAAAGTTTAACTTTCATCACCTCACCCCATGTGGTATCCAGATCAATTTTATTGGGAGATAAAGATTATTCCTGTGCTCTCTAGATGGACAGGACTCCAGAGAGCTAACACTCTTAGTAATGGTTTTATTTCTGATGCGTATTTTCAGATGTCTATAATGAGGCATTATGATATGATGTAATATGTGACTCATCAGAAATACTTTACATGTTTTCTCTGTGAATTATCCCAGACTTTTGTCCTGTGCTGACCCTACAGTACAAAGTGTGTAACCACAATTCTGTAGAATAAACATAACAGTGACTGGAGAAGTAGAACAGTGATTGGAGAAGTTTTCATATGAAACTTTGCCCTTATTTCTTGCTTATGAAGTGTAAAGTATCTCATGCAGAGGAGAAAATTCTTAGTTCAAAATTCTGCCTCAGGAGAAGCAGGCCTGGTAGCAAAACCTAGGACAATTCAATGTCCCAGTGATTTATTACTAGAGCAAGTGGAAACATAGCAGACTACAATATCATTTATCATTTAATTACAGATCTCACTGAAACACCTAGTGTCTACCACACAAATAGTGTGGGACCCTCCCTGTACATTGCCTCCAAAGAAATGTCCTATGATACTACTGGGTTTTAGATTTTAATTGACAGTTTTTCTAAGATTCCAATTACCTTTAAGTTTTGTATTAGACTTTCAGCACAATCAAACTTTCTGTGCTTCCTTTTCAAAATGATAGGTGATTTTCCTGTAGTGATGTGATTCTGCAGGAAAAGATAGAGGTCAGAGCTCATCAGAATTTCTATTTTCCTTCATAGGACATCTTGGATAATGAAACAGGAGAAATGTTTGGTAGTCTAGTTTGGGTTCTTTTTAGTAAGTTATTTCCTTTCAGTGTACACTAGAAAGGCACGCAGATATTCAATACAGCTCCCACTGGAGCTACAACACACTGCAGGGGATAAAACAGCCTCTAAAATGTATATAGTACTTATGGTTTATTATTGTGGAATCTTTAATTATCTGTGGATCTCAAAATATCATGAAAAGTATTGATCGATTAAGATGCACAAGGCCCCTGGGAGATAAATAGGATATTTTTTGCTCTGCAATGGAAATGGAAGTGTGTTGACTTATTCAAGCTCACATAAGAAATCCATGGAAGAGCTGAGAATTTAGGAATTGTGACTCCTGATAAATCTCCTGCTCAATCCAAAATCTTCCCCTGGAAAATATTTTTTAGGACCAGTGAAAATTGAAGGAACCCACTACATACATACTAAGGGTAGCACATTATGATTTTGTAGGGTCAAAGGATATAATACCTGGAAAATCTTTTCTACTGGTTTTGAATTGCAAAACATTGAATCTGGAGATCAAGTGAAGACAGATATATTTGATTTTGCATAGAATAACCTGGAACCTTTCTTGGACACTTCTTACGGGTATTGAGCTTTGTCATTGTTAATATTTTTCCATTTAAACTAACTAGTTATTTGAAATACGTACATCCCATACTATTATTATATTATTTTATTGTTATGTGGTATTGTATTGTATTATATTATATTATATTGTTATATTATTTTATTATATTATATTACAAATTTTCTGTTAAAGGCAAGCTGTTATTTATGATTTATGCATATTTAAACATGTTATTCCATTAGATTTTGCCTTCCAGTCTCAAATCAGAATTACCACTCCTTAGAATAAAAATTAATTTAATATTAATTTGTGAATTACATTCTCTAATACTGCTAGGAAATTTGAATTAGGGCTATATGCTCCAGCTCTTACTTTCTGGGAACAATTCAGTGGAGTTCTTTTCTGAAAAAATGACACCGAATTGAGAATTCAATATTTTCCTCGAAATAAAAACCATCTTCACTGTCCACAGAATCCTTACAAGGAGTATGAGCTGAATGTCATTTGGCCTTAGTACGGAGGGGATTTATTAGCAAATCCTGTCTGCTGAGGGCAGCTACAATATTATACTAATTCTAAACAAACAGTTTCAAAACAAACTGAAGCTAAATTACTTGATGATTCTCACCCATCTTGGTATTTAACATGTTTTCATCATTATCTGCTTGTGCCTTAAGACTAAAGAGAACAGCTCTTGAAACTGCTGAAGCACCAGAACTTAACTCGCACCAGAACTTAACTCAAAGGTGATTTTAGGAAAGTTGGTCAGTGGTCAGCGCGGTGTCTTCTGCCCTGCCCCATCTAACCCCCAGTGACACGTTCCCTCCACTCCTGAAGGTAACTGGCAGAGATTGCAGTTGTGTGTGGTGATTTGGATTGACTCGGTGACTCAGCTGACCACAAAAAACATTGAATTTCAAACAGGTAGGAGAAGGGGTTTCAGTCTCAGTGTGGTCCCACTCTGGAGAGCACAGACACGAGGCACTGAGTAAAGCAGGGCTGCCTCTTTCTGATGGCAGTGTGGCCTGAGGTGGGCTTAATTCAAACGTGAAGATTCACCTCACTGCTTGATAATGTGCCCTGAATAGCGGGAGCTTAAGGAATGGCAATTAAGAAAGCACAATCACAATTTTATCTAAACAGATTATTTGTGAAATACAACCTGCACCAACAGAGATTATGATTCTGATGTTTATGGTCACATTCAATTATCTATGATACCCTGCTAGCATAGTCTTATCTTCCAGCCTGTATGCCTGGGAAGATTCCAGCACCTGCTCCTGCTCTGCCATTGCAGGGCACTGATCTTTCATCATTAACTGCAATTTTTGCTTACTCATTGGGGATTTTTTTAAAGCAGACCTACCCTCAGTCTCATAACCTCTGTGTATGCAAAAAACCTAAGTCAACAACATCAAATGGAGATGTAACAGGGGACGGAAAAGGACCATTTTTTGGTGGAATGTGAGTCTTCAGTGGACATTCACAGTAAATATAATTTTAATTTCCAGCCTGATTAAATGCTCTTAATGCTGTTTATAAATACTTAGTTTTACTCTTCTGCATAAGGTTCAGATACTAGTAAGTCTCTGCTTTGAGTCAAGGTGGAATTTACCTGCAGAAAATGTCTCTTCTGGGACACATGCAAACTGGAGTTCACTTCATGGTGAGGGTTCAATTTGTACCATGGTTTCAAAATTCTGTTTAAAATAATTTTAAATTAGGAAGGGAAAAGAATCACAATGTCAGTAAAAAAAGTATATCTCTTTTTTTGTGTGTGTGTATTAGCATCCTCTCTTTAGCTGGGATACAGATACAACAAAGTTTGGAAAGATGGGCCTGACATTATTTTGGAGTACCCAGTATTAGACTACAAGCTCATACTAAAATACCATGTACAATCAGGCCCTGGATCTAAAGACTGGGTAATGAGGCCCTGTATCATACATTTTTCTTTGACTCGCTCATTTTGTGCAAGTCAGAGCCTCACTGCCTCAATTTCTCTCTGCACCATATGAAGTGAACAGTAGCTCTTCCATGGCCTGCCTTTTGCAGTGATCTAAAACCTCTGTGAGAAGGGTCTTGTACATGCAGAGTATTATTTATTCATAAAAGGCTGTGGTTTTATAAATGCAGTAACAGCAAGTGTATTTTGAATATTAGAAAACTTTTTAATAACTGTCTATAATATTTATAATGTTCTAAACTTCCAAGAAATTTTTGCAATGTGAATAAAGTGAAATTGAACTCCAAACATTAGCATCCTTTATTATTCCTGTTTCAAACATAACCCTCTTTTCTTTACCTTACACAAAACAGCCCTATTTCCAGTTCCATCACTGCTCTGTTAAGTAATTTGCGAAAAGCTAACAAAGTCTGGCTACATCCTCATAGCGACTGTTTAAACCCATTACTTTCTCTTTTAATCAAATCGCTGTTGTGTCAAAATATACAATTCTCGCCATGAATCTCACTGGCTTGTTACAGTTCACCGGTTGACCTTGAAAATGTTTGCTCTCCTAAGCGTCTTCTCTTCGGCCTCCAGCTAAATTGCTCAAGACCAGGCCTGATCATTTTTCTATACACAAGACTTCTCATTAACATAAACAGAGCAGCAAGCTTTACTGCAACAAACAAAAACCAGCAGTAGAAGAAGAAAATTCAAGAGAACTCTTGGATGCAGAATGTGGTCTGTGCTATTTAGGGTCTGATGTATATTAAGTGATTTTTTAGAAATTCATGTTCTGAATTTTGTACGGAAATAAACCCCCCCAACTTCAAATAACACTGTGCCATTTCTGTAACTGCTTTACCCCTTTGTATTTCTTTCTTCATTATCTTTACTGAAAAAAATATCTTAAGCCATTGAAGGGCCAAGATGGGAACATGTATATGCTGCAAAAGCCACTCACTCATTAGCATCAAATATTTCTACAGATCTTAAATGAGGAGTTAAGTGCCAGGGTCTATTTTCATTGTTTAATGTATTAAAGTAAATAAAATTGTATCTAAGATGTGGACACACAATTAGTTTTGAGTTATTTATCTGGAGTTTGTATGGTTTAGAAAAACTCCATCTTCTTGGCTGATCCTGTCCTAATGCATTTAACTTCAGCCATCAGCTATGATTAAACACCTGCTGTTGTGGGGAAACAAAGCACACTAATCCAATATGTATTTCTGACATCTTAAATATCACCCAGTCCCCTGACATCAGGCACAGCTTTTCAGCGGGATGGAATTCCAGAGCATATTTTTCTAATTTATGGATGGACAATAAATCAAAATTAAGCCTTGGGCAATGAAATATACATCAGTGCAGAATGAACTGACTGCAAACTAGGGCAGAGAACAGCAGCAGGGAGAAGGGTGCATTAATGGAGTCCTGAGCTGCAAACGCTGATGTGAAAATTAAGAAAGTTTCTCTCATATTTTATTATAGAGAGGAAAAATAAAAAAATAGCATAAGCCGAAACTAAGTTTACCTGCTCTTGGGGAAATTGTCCCACTGGTCTTGATGCCACCATTATACACCAGATCTGCAAAAGGGATTACTTATTAGCTCACCTCTATTCTAATCTATTCAAATGTTGAGTGCTTGAAAGTTAATTGGAATGTTAATTTTATGGGTTCGCAGGCTGCATTAGGGATGCTGTGAAAGGAGTAGGAGGGAAAGTGGAAGAAATCCAAAGAAAAGTTGGGGGGCAAGGGGGTGCAGGAGAGAGAGGGAGGAAAAGGATTTGTGAAAAACAAATTTCAGAGGGAAGGTAAGAAAAAGGTATAGACATAATCTGTAGTGAAAACCTGAAGGTGATATATGCCCTATATAACTTGTCCTAATCAGTACCACCCCTGAGGTAACAGCAGCTCATTTTTTTTAGAAAGTGAAATCCTGGCCATTACTGGAAACAATTGGGAGTTTTCCTTTCATTTAAATCAACAATGGCTTTATTCCCTAAGCTTGTTAAATAGCATAGACTTCCTCTTGTCTAGAGAGTAAGGTATTGTACTTTTTCTTTAATTTAATATCTCTTGTGGAGGGGGAACATAGTATTAACTATCAAGAACAGACAAATCTGAAAGACTGTGAACAAATTTTGCGAAACTAAAATACTAGCCTTACAGACCCACAAAATCTTCATCGTTAATAGGTTCAACCAAGTAGAATCTAAATTACCTTAAAAGTTGCATACAGATGAACTTTTATTCTGATGAGATACTTAATTATTTAATGTCAGCTGTTAGCTGTTTATGGTTTAGTTTCTGTTGTACCAAATTCTTCCAAAGCAGAAACAACAGCCACCTATGTCCTAGAAAGGTTTTGTATGTCACCTACAGAGGGAGCTTTTTTCATCTGACATCTTTTGAACATGTAACACATCAAAATAATTTCTTTATGTGGTTCCCAGCCAACTGCTCTACCATTAAGGGACCCTCAACAAACATGACACTGAGAACACCTTTTGTATAATTTCTAAGGATGTGAGAGTTCCTACTATGTTCAAAGAAACTACTTTTGCTTAAAGATAAACCAGGACCTTGGGTTTTTTAAATATGCCCTCATGGGTTACACCTGGTCACATAAGTACTCAGCAAGAAGTATTTGCAGCACACTTAAATCACCTGGGCTGAAATGAGTGCTAAATACTCACAGGTCAGATCTGTTTTTGAGGTGTGAATAATTTGTGAAGCACTGTGAGAACCTTGACCTGAAGGGAGGTCAGCATGGAGCATGTTGTAATTGCTCTCTGCTGGAAGATACTGGAAGGGAGTTAAAAGTCTCTTAATCTATTTTGTTGCGTTATGCCAAGGAACTGTGCAAAAGCAGAAATTAACCTGATCACACCTGTTTTGTTTACAGCTATGCAAAGCTACAACTGAAGTAGGAGGTTTAGAGATCTTTGTCCAAGTTCAGATTGTCATATATTTCCAAAGTCCTTGTCTTTATCATGTCTTGAGCAATTTAAGATTTTTTTCTCCAAATATAAATGACTTTGAACATTTTTTAATTGAGGATGGAATATTTTTACATCATTCCTTCATTGGTATTTTCTATTTATTTATGTGTCCTTCTGGATGCATTTAAGATTACAGGCAGTGTGCAGTCTGTGGTTCTATGAAGTATTTAGGAGTCAGTTAAAAAATTTAAACCAAAGAAATAAAATATTGGCTACTCTTTAAAAAGAGTAAACCCATCCTAATTCTTTTCCAGCAGCAGCCAGCTGATGTGAATATGACTTCTCAAACATTGTTGTACTCTTGTGCTCTAGTATTATATTTTGTATTGTGCACCACCATGTGATGACACATCAGTCTTGGAACTATCACATATCAGTACAGTGTTCAGCAAATAATTCCTTGAAGATTTCAAATTTTTTGCATAATACATACTAGAAATTATGCCAATCAGACAAAGATAACTTTTTGTACAAATCTAAAGGTTTTGTCATCACTTTTATGGATGGAGTTGAGGAGAAACAAAGGTTGAATCCTCTTAAGTAAGGAGATAAGTCTTATGGTTGCCAGCAAATATCTCCAGAATTTTCTTTTAGGGATCTCATGTTACCCAGATTGAAGAGAATATCCTTAATGAGAACCAAAGCTGCTCCACACTGCTATCTGTTCTTTTCCTCTTCACCTTTTCTATATTGATTAGACCTAAACATTAAAAAAAAAGGAAACGTGCAGTTGGATTTCAGCAGGACACCCCAATGTTATTGATTTAACAATGGAGGATATAGAGTCCGCCTGCCTCTTCTTCAATATAAAACACTTATATTAGCTTCAGCAATGCTTGGCTCTTGATAGAACATCTATATCTAGCCCTTGGACTCAGCTCTCACCTTCCCTTACCTGTGGAATATCTGCCCAGCTTTTCACAGCTCTCTTTTTACCATTGACCTGCCACAGATGAAAACTCAGAAGGAAGAAAAATCAGGAATCAGAGCTGCTGTCTGAAACATTGGTTTCTTCAAGACAATCACGCCTAGAACACTGTGAGACTCCCTTTTCTGATGCACAGTGCATTTTGTCATCCAAAGACATGCCATTACATAGCCATTGTGTTGCTTCTCCTGAAGCCCTCAGAGAGAAAACCTATGCCTGTGGAGGTGAAGCAGAACACGGCAGGTCATTCCCCAGGTTCTTTGAGTTGCTTTGCTGTGATTTAAAGGCTAATGCCTACAAAATTAGATGTTGAATAACCTTTTGGGGTTTTTGAATAGTATGTGGTTGAGCAGGAAAATGGATGGAAAATTGGATTAGGTTGTTCCTGCCTATTTCTCATTCTCCTGCTGACCTAGCCTTGGGATAAGTTAACTCCCTCTTCTAATTTCGGGTTCCCCTGCTGTCTTCTCCAGGTGAGATACTGCAAAACCTTCTTAAAGAGAACAACAAGTAACATCTAATATTCCAGTCTGCCTGAAGTTTTTTCTAAATAAACTGCAAGAACATTCTTAGGACATTTAAAATTAAGTAGAATGATTAATGAGTGAATGTACATAAAGGGTTGAACAGAAACTGTGACACAGTATTTCTGTTTCTTTGTCTTTCAAGGAAGCTGATCATCTTGGGAAAAGAGGTCTAAAATAGATTCAGCCAGCTATTGACTATAATAGGAGTTCCATGGTTGTTAGGCTACATCCTGACCTTGGTGAATTTGGTGGAAATCTGCATAGATTTTAATAATGAATTTGTTATTAAAAAAAAATAAGTGATAACTCTGTTGCAGTTATATTTTAGCAACTGTTTTTAAAAACCTTAGTTTAGTATGTTATACAGAAATACAGGCCAGTTCCGGACATTGCAAAAGTGCTTTACTACACACATGGTCAACTTGTGCCATCTCTTTTCATGGCCAGAGAAGAGTAGTCAAAGCAGCAGAAGGTATAACGGAGTAGTTGGACACCAGGAAAGGAATTTGACAAGGCTGTCACATCTGTTCAATATGTATAGTGAAATAATAATGTGTATTGCTGTTGATGGTTGCCATAGTGGTATTAACATTGGCAGAAGGAGATGTTGTAATCTCAAGTACGCTGATGACATCGTCGTTGCTGAGTCTGTGGTTTTTAGTAGCAATGCAAGTGGCTGAAGCCAGTGTGGGCTCAGACACTGTGGATGACACTTGACAGCAGCATTACTGAATGGAAATGAACATGTTGAGCAAGTAAAGAAGTTCTGTTCCTCAAATCTGACAGAAAAATGGAGTTTGCCACATCCTTACGGCAAGAAGAAAAAAACCAAAAAAGTTTTCAACGACACATTAAATACGTGAAATAATCTACTTCAAATTACAGTGTGCACAAAGAGAAGACTTTAACATCTAAATTTCATTGACGTGAAATTCAGATGTTAAGAGGAATGGTGCAAAATCTAGGGTTGTGAAGAGAATCACTGTTTTCCTATCAACTTGAGACGATCTTTAGTGGAGTTTGGATCTTCTGCTGCTTCTCTAAATAATGGTGAAGCAAAACTATGTTAGCAAGTATACTATCCTTTATGAATATTGAATCAAAATAAGCAGAGGCTCAGATCCAAGGCTTTAACCAGAAAAGATGAAGACCAACACGCACAAATGCAGCTACTGTCAAGCTGAGTTAAGGCTGTAGCAATGATGACAATCTCAGTCTGAAGAGAGCATGACAACTGATTGAAGGGAGGAAGGGTCTGCTTCCCAAATCTCTGTGTCCTTCAGAATTACTTATTCTGAATGTTTGAATATTCTGACAGGCAGATTGTGAAGGAAGAAACTGAGACACCAGGGTAAATAGCATCTTGCACATATATATAGAAAAGAAATCCAGTGCAATGTGTTGACAAAAGATTTATTGAGTAGTTTCTGTGGCTGAAAATTACTATTGAAGTGTTATATTTCAATTCCTGTTTCTTCATATTTTTTGATAAAACACATTGAAATGTGAGTTCATGCATATATTATCATAGCGTGTAGAAGGCGTGCTAATGGTTCACGCTGCTTGTGTGATGTTTTGTACAAATGGACAATGCCAGTTCATAGTCATAAGAAAAAAGAAAGACATGAGAGAATAATTGAGAGTATATTTAACACACTTGATTTGAAGAGGAATTTTGATGGTGTTTAAAGTCAGATTTCTTTTGAAGCAATCTAGTTAGAGTTTGTGGGGACATTTAAAAAACTTTATGTTTGTCTTATGTTCATTAATTAACCACTTGGACTTCATCACTACTATTACTATTATTTTCCTTCTTCTTCTTACTCTATTAGAAAAGAGGCTATGAATGGCCAAAAATGTTGTGCATATGGTCGCTTAATGCCACAATATAAACAACCATAGTGTAAGAACTAGAGCTGGGTTCAGTAGACCAATGTTATTTCTTTGATATTTCATGAAACTATACATGCTATCTATGCTTAAGAAGATGCCTCTGTGATTGCCATGAGATGACTAATTACACAGAGATGTTCGCCAGTGTCTCAAGAGTAGTTTAGTCTTGCATATTTCAGGACACATCTGCACTGAAGACTCCACTGAAATTTTTTTTAGTGTAATCTGGCTAGCTCCTAATTTAGCCTGAAGTCCATGGTGGCTTTCGTTTGGTGTTATTCTTCCTCAAGTAATAAGAGTAAAGCTTGTCTGCACAGAATTTCATACAGTCATGCTGCTGGTGCTATAACAAATGTAAATGCAGAAGCAGATATATCTCCAGATCAAACTTTAGATTGTTCTTATGATTAGAATTACATTTTAAATATGAATTGACATACAACGAATTTTATATGAATTTGGATAAAATTTATACGCAGTCTAAGGTAAAACTGTACTTATTTTGAAGGAAAATTGGCTATATGATGTAAAAAGAGGGTGGGTAGACTTTTTAATTACAAAGAGGCTTTTAATTTGCCTAGGTAGGCATGCTTCTCTAAGAGGCGCATAATTGCCTTTACCAATACAAGTCTGGAGTTTGTGTCTAAGGACCCTAATTCTGGTGCAGTTGGAACTGTTCTTGTGCCTGCACAACCCACCTTGCAGCTTGTAGATCAGCTCCTGATTTCCTGTGAATTACAGCCTGCCATATCAAGAGAAACATTAAAACCTGTGCCTGTTTCCCTTGCAAAACCGCACTGTAAATGGAGATTCAGCAGATCCTCCATGTGCAGCTGAACTTACTTTGCAGCATGGCACAAACTTGCAAGAGACGAGACACTTGACGATAAGGAACTCAACAGCTATCCCAAGGCCAGTCTTAAAGACTGTCTTGGTGTGAAAGACAAGTGTCTGCTAAGGAAGGCGAGAGCCTCCCTTGGAATGCAAAATGTAAACCCCTTCCCTCCATTATTGTAATTTTGAAATTAAGGGGCTCTTGAGCAAAGATATCAGAACAGGACTAACAGATCTTCACGAGCACATATAATAGAGCAAGCAAACAATGACGCCTCCGGCCCTCACCCCACACAGGCCGCACACCCAGCCCCGGCCGCCGGGCCGCGCTGCCCTCCCTCTGCTGCAGTTCCGGGCACGGCCGGCAGGGGCGCTGCGGGCTCCCGGCCGGCAGGGCAGTGCGGTGATTCCGCCGCGCCTGCAGGGGGCGCTGTGGCGCGGGCTTGGGGAGCGCGGGGCGATGGCAGCTCGACCCAGATGGGCAGGGGTGGCGGAGAGGCTTTTCTTCACAAACCCTGGGGCAGCCGATCCCTGTGCCCCAGCAGGACTTAGGGAAACAGCAAGCTGGGCCGGCAGGACGTCTCAGCAGGCATGGGGTGCCAGGCTACAGTGCAAGGAAAGCGCAGAGCAGTGCCAAAGAAGTGGCAGGGGCGGGACAGCGGCGGCCCGGCTCGCAGCAGGGCAGGGAGAGGCGAGCTCAGGATCCCGGGCACGGAGCAGACAGGGATGGGTCCCTGTCTTAGTGAGGTGCATGTTCATATGGCTGCTCTCAGGAGCAGAGGCTCACCACACAGCAGAAGAGGCAGCTGGGCTCTGGTGGCAGCAGTGAATTCCTTCCCCCAAGCAGCAGCTCTGACTGTCCTCCTCCAAAGCCAAGAGAGAAGTGCAACCAGAGGGCCCCCTCCCCTGATCTTGGCCACTTCTTTTGTTTTTCTTAAGCACCCAATCGTTACTATTTCCTAGCAAATTATGGGAGAAAATTCCTTAAGTAAAAAGGTAAAAAAAGCAACCTAACCCCCAACAAAGACAAACTCTCGGATATTACATTTGTGTAAATGTTGATAATGAAATAATTGCAAGAAACAATAAATATTTTGTGCTCGGGTAAATTTAACCCATATTTCTAGCTTTTTCTGCTTGTTTTGTTTTCAACTTCTCTAATTCTTCCCTTCTTGTTTCATATTTTATTGAACTGTATTGGCAGAAGAGCTGGGAGGGCAAGCTGTGACATTAGAGGTGGGGACAAGCAGCCAGTGGCAGGAGGAGATGCCACTTCTTAATCTGGTGTCATTGCTGAAACAGTGCTATGGAAGAGCAGAAATCACAGCCTCTCCAGGGAGTGGAAGAGTATACTTCCATGTATAGACACAGCCACATGCAGTCACCTGAAGTGGTATCAGATTGTGACAGCACAGGCACAAAAGCCATGCCAGCCATATGACTTCAGGACAGATAAAAGGTTTACTCCTGCTCAGACACAAACCGCCTGATTATACTTTTTGCAGTGTGATAATCACTGTAATTATGTTTGGAGCTCAACCTTGATGCTAGGCATCCTTCTTCAAACTTCATTGGAAATTCCTTTCTCCCAAGAATTGTTAACTTCCAACAAAAAAACACATTATGTGGAAGACAATAATAGTGTGTCCACTCGCTCATATCTGTAGAAGAGATCAGGACTATACAATGTAGATCAGAATATTAAATCATTTTTTTTTGATTGCACTCTTAACAGGATTGTTCTACTGGAAACCATACTGCATGAAAAATCATAAATAAACAGAAAACCCCCTGCAACAGGAAGGAAACACAAGGAAACACAAGGGTTTTCCTGTGTTATAAGAGCAGATATTTAGATAGGTGTACAAATACCAAAGGAATGACCATAAATTTAGCTAGATGTTTGACTTCCATTATTAAACACTTAATTTCAAAATTATTAACACTTCATTAAGGAATACCAGTGTATTCAATCAAATTCTTACAATTTTCCTTTTTCTAGAGAACTTTGAGAGCCACCTTTCAAAATTCTCCTTTGGCAATAGCCAAAGTAAATTTCATATTATGTCTGGTTGTACTTCATTTCTGTGAATTAGATTGTGACAGATTTGTGGGGCTAAAGCTCTTTAAACACATGGAAAAACAGAGCAGATCTAGTACAATACTACATGAAGCACTAGAAGTACTTCAGTTATACTAGTACTAAATTAAGTCAGAAATCTACCTCTTATTTAACAGTGAGAAGATTTGGGTTTTTGTGTGAGTTCTGTGGAAATATTTGTCTGAATGCAGGGCAATCAGAGAAAAGTGCATTTGAAAACATCAAGGAAAGTAATTTTATGTACATGGAGTAATGAATTTATAAAATTAAATGGACTTGAACTAAGAAGAAAGTGATGGGTTGCTTTGGAGGTTTGGTCCTGCATGTGCCCTTTTTAGATTAGAAAAGAAAGAATACTGCAAAATTTGTACTAATTTGTTAGATTTGGTGATGTATTGAAGATTTATTATATTTTCAGTGAAGTAAGACAAAATGATCCTCTGCAATATGGGCTGGAATACAGAAAATGATAAGGAAATAATTGATTCTTCATAAGTAGACAAATGAGTGTGTTCATATTTTGTGTGTTCATTACTTACAACATTTACACATTTATGAGTAAGTATGGCAGATCTGTTCACACACATTGATTAGCTACATGTTCACTCAGTAACTCTTTCTGTCATACTTACCTGTAGTGCACTTTTGTCTGTCGCATAAATAACCTCATAAATGTTCATACTCTCCATCCTGGGGAGTGAGTTTAGGGTCTCTGAGAGGCATTATGGTGCTTATGGCACCATAAGCAGGTATCTTTTGCATATGCACAGAAGAAAAATGGCATCGAGTATGATATTCATGCTATTGCTTCTCTGCTGTTCTCTCAGAGTCTGCCAGGCTCCCTTGTGTAGCTAATTTTCCTGATGAAAATGGGAACTATCTACACGAAACTGAAGGGTTAATCAAATTCTTCTGCTTCTGGACTGCAAATATGCACAATGCGCAAAAGACCTGAGATGAGCTGTTGCTTGTTCTCCTGTGTCTTCACTTACATGCATAAATTTTTCTCATGTGGGGATTTTCTAATGTTTTAAGAAAATTTACTGAATTAGTGGATTTTTACATGGCTTAGTTATAATATTTTATGCACTCTAACATTTCATCTCTTCACAACCCCATAATTTCTTGTGTTGTAATATGTGCTGGAAAGTTGATGAATGCCAGTATTTGCATGGGCAAATGTTCCATGATGGAAGACAAGCCAAATGCAAGAGTGGCCCCATCTTTTGTCACGAGGCACCAGGCACTGTTCTCAAGCAGGGCTGAGCAGTTTGGCGTGTTTGGACAAGGTGAGGCAGTATGACAGCTCTGGGGTTCTGACAGGGACATCTGGAAACAGCACCAGGTAACAAAGTTTTTGTGGATCCTGTTGAACGGGGCTCACCTTGCTGCAGATGGGGTTTTGTGGGTTTATTATAAAAACAGAGAGCATGTACTGCAAGGAATTTTCTATGGGTATATTTTCTAGATATCTGTACTCTGATTATCTATGACTATGATTGAAAATAGCAAAATTTTGCTATAGATCGAGTCTGTGAATAACAACAGAAGTATTTGCATGCACACTCATGACACCTGAATAAATAATTTTTCCCTCCCTATGTCTTCTCTTACTGCACCTTGAACCAAGCTGGTACCAAGCCTCCCAGGGCCTTGAGCATTCCAGGAGTGAGCCTTAAGGAGACTGCTGCAATTTGCATATCGTATCTAAAGACATTTATGTTGAAAGGATCTGTAGAATTATATTTTTGTAATGGACACAAGATTTAGTGCTGCTATCATTTCTCCTCAACAGAACAACTTTATTCTTTTGCAATCAATGTCATCAGTTTAAGTTCATCTAAAAAAACAGACATTAGCATGTTCATTACCAAAATGATTTAACTATATCTTAAAGCACAATAGTGAATTAGATTCATATATCAAGGATTTTGCTCTTCTACTTGCCAATATTTGTAATCACAAAACTGTGCTTTCCTCAGCAATGGCTGCAGTTGGCCCAAGGAAGTTTGTATTTAAATCATTCTCTTAAAAGAGTGGTACTTTTATGCTGTTTTGGTGCCTTTCAGCTGAAACCTTGAAAATAATCAGTATCCCTGTGTTCTTCATAAATGGAGGGCTGCAAACAGCCCCCCTACTTCAGCATGTGATATGTAGCAAAGGCAGGCATTGAGTAATTACACTACATAACATAGTGGCTTTGTAAGATGCAGTGTTTTGGAATATTCTTGTAAAATGGTGAAGTTTTTTCTCTTGCAGGGAACTCCTGACTTGCTACAACCTGTTTTATGGTTGTCCTCTTTATACTCCACCATACCTTCTTCCCCAAAGTGCTTTCTATCTCTTACTGAGAACTGAACTGGTCCAGTGTCTTGAAGGTCCATTTCCAGGAAGAACTTCTAATTCATTTTAATGGAAGCTGTGTGTTTCAATCCCCTGGACTACCCTGATAATCTCAGCTGCACAAGTGGTGCTGATGATACAATTTTCTGCTGAATCAGAATGTAATGGAAATCCATGCTTGTTGTTAGGGGAAGTCTTGTCTGCAGAAGAGCATAAAGCCAAGGCTTGCTAGCGCGCATTCATCACTTCTGCAGGCAGAAAGGGACGAAAGAGTTATTTGTTGAGAAGATTGGGTTAAAGTGTGTGGGTGTCAGCTGCAGGATCTTAAAAGCTGTAACATGTACATTTGCTTCCTACAGTCTACGACTTCATCTGGGCATTGGTAGTTACTTCTAGCTGTGAATAGCTAAGAGGTACCAGGGAGGAATCTCTTTTCCGAAGGAAACAAATGCAGCACCATAATACAGGCATTGCACAGCAGCTGGGAGCAAGGTGATCCCCAGAAAGTATTTTGTTTTCCTGCTGGGACAAAAAGTGTTATTGAAAGTGTAAGATATTAATACTAAAATTACATTCATTTTATATCAATGTCACCATATTACTGGAAATCAATATCCACATACTTCAGCAACTTCTGTTTGTGACAATTTATTAAGCATAAATAAAGAAGTGTCCCGGGCTGCAAGAAGTACAATGTAGCAGAGTATACTGCAGATTTGTTCTTTTTTTCACCCTACACTGTGCTAAGAACGGTGTGAGATTTAAAAAGGTTGGTCCTGTTAAGAACTAATACCTGCTGGAGGGGGTGTCTTTTCAAAGCACTTTCTCTGAGAGGAAAAAAAAAGCTGTTTAAATATTGCATTGATAACATTTAAAATGATCTTTCATCATTTCTATCTCAGAGAATGATAGCGATACTATAGCAAGTGACAGAAATAACCTTTTAATAAAAGTGAATTTTTATAGTAGGACTGGATAGCTCAGGATATTAGTAATGGAACATAGAACCTCTCCCTTCTAGCTCATCCGTTCATGTCTGTCCCTGCCTGGTAAAGACCCAAAATTATTATCATCAGATGGCTGCTTGGGGGCCCAGAGGAAACGAGTTGGTGGTCTTGGTCTAGTCACTGGCACTAATTGCCATCCTTGCTGACAGTCTTGTTAGACAGCCAGGGAAGCAGCCCTGCCTTAATGAACTATTACACAGGTTTTCTATTATACCTCTACATTCAGACACCTGAATGCTTTGCAGATATTAGTCATATTGTCTTCACAACAGCACTAGTCAGCAGGGACATATTTACCCCTGTCTGCAGATGGGGAAGCAGAGGTACAGAGCAGCTGTACTTAGTCATGCGGGAAGCTGGAGACAAAGGTGAGCGCCAGGTCCCGCTCTCCCTATTCAACCCTAGCTGCAATGCCATCTCCCCAGCTCGTCTGAGCTGTAGCAAGGGTTCCACCAAACAAGAGCTGGTGCATGACAGAGAATGGGCACTGCAGCTTACTGTATCCCATATAATGTGTGCTCAATATTTCTGAGCGTTTGCGCTAGGGCATGGGAAAGGTGCTGCTGCAGAGAAATGTTACAGGAGCCGTGCATTATTATAGGAGATGTATTTTCAATAACGTGGGGAACAAACTTGCCCACTTCTAAGAACAATAGACCCACAGACTGTATTTCTATGAATCAGACAGTTTGTGACTGATGAGGCTTTTTTCCCAGTTTGGCATAATAAGCAATTTACTTCCTCACTGATACGGTTATTGTCACAGCTTTTGCACTAGTGTTTGATAGCATTGATTAGTTTGTGCTATGCTAATTTTTAGCACAAGGAGGGAATTGATTTACTTCAAGCTTAGTATATTTTAGCACTGAAGTGGAAATAATTCCATTGAAAATATGGAAAATGAGCAGTCACCTTAACAATTGAATAAATGACTTGACATTTGTGGGGCTAAAGTATTCGATAGATAAGAAGATTTTCATATTAAAAATAAATCATTGGCCTACCTATTATTTAGCTAGGCTTGGAATCATGAATAAAGGGTCTCCCACAGAAAGTGAGAGAAGATTATTGATTGAGCCTCCATATTAAAAAAATTAAATGGGTGGCATTTCCTGGTTCCTTATGGGAAAAAGTCGGTGCATTTAGGTTATGGTCAGAATAACTCAATAATTTTTAAAGCAGTTCTTTTATCACAAGGTCATAGATGATGTGATTTCCTGCCTCTTCTGCAGATACCAGGTAGAAAATCTTTAATAAGGATTCCTTGTATGAATTATTCACAACTCAGAAGTATGTTCCATATTCAACCAAGTTAAAAGGAAGCAAAGCATATGCTGCATCAAAGAACTTGCATGAAGCAGGAGGAAAATAACAGAAGAGTGGAATCTTTCTGGGGAAAGAAAAAAGGTTACAGCAGTAAAACTGCTAGCGAATGCTGCTGTCATGTCTAGTGGAACTAAACATATTGTGAAATAAATATTACATTACCATTCTTACAAAATTGAGCACACAAAATACTCTAAAAATATCTGAAAGAGCTTGTCTTTCCAGTATGAATTTGTTTCACTTTTTATGATTGCTTTACTACTAAACATATTTGCCTGTAGGGATCCACATCATGGAGGGCAATACGAAGGAATAGGTAGCTCTAGCTCCAGTTAACCCATTCACAGCATCACAGAAGAAAAAAAATTAGGGATGAGGACTCTAGTATCAGCTCCATCAAAGGCTCTAAGTCATACACTGTGAAACAGAGATTGTGTATATCCCCTTAGATGACCAAGGTCATTATAAGCATAGTCCTCACTTTCCAGGTATGAAGAAAAAGTCTTTTGATTAGAAGCAATAATTAGCTTTGATGATTGAACCCAAGCTCAGTGGGAACTTTCTTATGAACAGATAGAGCGCTTTTGGTGTATTTTTTACTCTGAAGAATTGGGTCCCCAGTTTTAAAAACTAGGTATTGAAAATTACCTGATGTCTTGCTGGCAACCTCAGTGGCATAAATCCTTATCTATAACATGCAAGCCAGAACCCTTCCTCATCTCACAGGGATTTTGGGAAGATAAATTAATCTGTGTTTGTAAATCCCAAAGAAAATAATACAGGAACACTGCATAAGAAGCTCTAAAGAGATTTAATAATAGTGTATTCAGTGCTGCATTTGAATGGTGTATAATAAATAATAAAGTCACAGATTGAATTATGAGAGTAAAATAAATAATGAACACTGAATGAGACCTGGTTCCTGCAGAAATAAGTATGTAATCTTGTAATTTGTACCTATCATAATGTATTCCTATAAAAGAGACAGATCAAATTTACAGAGGATCCCTTTGTTGTAGACTTTTCGGTCATGTCATATGGCCTGAACATGCTTTTGGTGTAAGGGAAGTTCTGAAATGCGCTTTTCTTCCAAACCACAATATTAGCAAGAATGTGAAACAGCTGCTTAAATGTGCCCAACAGTCTCCTGACCAGTTAGAATTAGACATGCTGCAGCTTTAAGTTTCTTTTTGCATCTTTTCCCTAAAGCCTCATCATGGGGTGTTGTAGTGGGGGTGAGATGTCCAAAAATACAACTGTCACAGATATGAGTTCCTTGAAGACAGCAAGACAGCTGAGATCTCTTCTGTGGGCTGAGAGTCCTGTGAAGATTTACCCTTCATAAGGCTCATTTACCTGAGACCAACTATTGGAAATAGATTCCTTTTTGATGTAGCAGTAGTCAAATGTCAAATCAGGGGAGATGTCTGTGCTTCTCAAATGTCTGAGAAGTCAGCCACATGTTGGGGAAAATGTTGGGGCCCCATTCTAATTAGATTCAGCTTGTGGTCTTTGGGAAAGAGAAGAGAAAATGGTATTTCTCGCACCATCCTCTGAATTACCTCTGCTCAGTTAACTGCTTGAAATTCTTGTGCTCCTGTTGTAGTGAGTTTTGAAAGAGCAGCAGGAGCCTCTGTCAGTTGCTATGAACATGTCTCTGAACAGTAATTTATATAAAGACCTGGTAGGGTTTCTTTCAATTGGTCTTGTTTTTAACATAGCATTGAAAAAAGGTTTGTGGTGCTTTTCAGTTTTGGAGGTGGACACTTATTTAAGAGAAGATTAATCCTTGAATGTCATTGCAGCTGCCTGATAGAGCCTTTTGAGCAGAAAAAAAATCTCATGTGGCTACCTGGATTGTCTGAAGTTGCTGGTTGTTTCCAGAGCAGGTGAAACACATATTACAATTTTCTGGAATAGAAACAAGTAAGAAGCAAACTGTGAGGTTTGTCCAGTATTGTCTGCTGGTGAGTTTTGCTGGTTTTCTCTGTTCCACCATCTCTTCCACTTTCCCCTCAAGGTCTATTTGCTTGTATAAGAGGTAGAGAAAATTCTGCACAAGAAATGCAGGAATAATTCCATTTGACATATAAAATGGACTAATTTTTAGAAAGTGCTGAACATCTACTCTTTTAAATTTGGGCTCCTTCCAAATGTTAAGTAGCCAGAATTACTAGACACTTTGAAAAATTGCTCTTAAAATACTAATATCATTAGGGCTATGGCAGATGAGTAATCCAGCTGCAATTTTTTAAACATCAGAGATAAACTAATACAAATGTTGTAAAGTGTCTTCAAAATGTAGATAAATCGTTTTGCAATATGCTATGTATCTTTTCTCAGATGTGTAAGAGTATGTTGTTGTTTATCCTGTCAAGTTTAGTACGTCCATATTAAAGGATATCCTGTTGCTTCTTTTGCATAATAAATCCCTAAAAATATAAGATCTTAACTGATGCAATGTTTCCCTAGAAATATGAACTGCAACATCATATCACATAGGTAAAAGTAGTTGAAAATAAGATGCGGTAGCGCAGAGAAGGAGATATGGAGCAGATAGAATAACGAGATTAAAGGAACAGGATACTAAATTTGAAGGGAGTACCAGTTCATGCCTCCAGCATAGGATAGAGAGTCCTGGAACACTATACTCTGTTTCAGAGAGCTGTCAAAACGATACATAGTAAAGGGTAACATGCAACACATGACTACAAAAATCAGACATATTTAATAAATATTTGAAAGATGATTCCTGGGGAAAAGGAAACACCTTAAAGTATTTACAGTCCTTGGGGCATTAATTATTTTGGAATTGTTTTAGTTAGACTTGTGTTGAAGAAGAAACAATATTAACCTAAAATAAGAGTCTTTTACACGATGCAGAAACATGTAAGGCCTCTGTTACATGGAGCGTAAAGGATACACATTAAATAGCACGCCAATACCATGAACAGCTACAGAGCACAGCTGTAGAACTGTAAAACAACTGTAACAACACCCATAGAGATAATAGAAAGTTGCGGCATTGACTTTTGACTTTTCTGTATTAGCTCCTTTATTTTATTTTTTTATGATCTCTTTACTTTTTCAAAAACTGTATATTGAATATGATATAATTTCAGAAAATGTATATTGTTTAGAGTGTTCCATCTTAAGCGAGCATGATCAGGTTTAGGTGAGGAGACAGAGCTGTATGGAGCCACTGCTAATCCAGAGAAGTGAATAATTTGATAGCAGGTGATTATTCACCTCTTGCTCTCTGAGTAGTCCAATCATTAAAAAAAAAGTTTTCACATTTTAGTTTCACTGGTTACAGACCTAATGCCCCTCTCCTGGGTCACATAATGAGAATTAGAGGCATATTTCTTACTGCAGTGTTAAGAGACCATTTTCTGGCAGCTAATTAATGCTCCATCCTTACCTAGACTCAAAGGAATTCCAGTCTTCTTATTTCTTAAGGAATTTTTTTTTAATAAGGGCAGCTTTTTTCAACTGGAAGGTATATCTTTGATATTTTAGACATTATCATTTCTTATAACAGTATTTCAGATTCCTTTATAATACAAAGAAATTTATTTTTGATGTAAAATATTTTAATTACATTTCTGAATCTCTGTGGTTTGTCTAATACTTTAAATCAAAACACGTGGCAATATTCTTGCGTGGGTTTTTCTTTTGAAAATCACTTTTATTTCACCAATAGCAGATCAGCTTATATATGTAAAAAAAATATGAACAAAGGGAAAAAGTCTGCATAGTGGTGGAAGTAGTTCAAATTATTTCTGTTCTAGAAGACAAACTGAATTACGTGTGCTTGAGTAGATAAGACTATGTGACACTTTATGTAAAACCCAAGTAACATAAGAAGAACCTGAGAGGAGGATAGTCTCCAATTCACTGAAGCTGGTTTTATTTAAATCACACATATTTGTTTACACTTTAGAGTAAAAATAGTTCCTAACTCTTTGTCTTTGCCTTTTTAAGGTGGGGGAAAAAAGCCATGCTAGGGCATAGTAATAGACTACAAAGACTGTACAGAGCATACTGCTTCCACATGCATATGCTCTTTTGTTTAAGAGAACATGCTTACAAAGAAAAAAAGGGTGGGCTAGAGAAATCAATGACACTGGAGCAAAAAACACAAATGGAAATTCTTTGAATGGCTTGCAATGGGACAGTGGACTAATAGGAACTCTCAAGTGCCAGCAAGACAGAGGAAGTATCTACCTTTTTGGAGAGGGTCCTGAATTCAGCAGGATCTGCAAGGTTCTGGGATTTTTTGGTAAAGAATATCTCAGTGCAGTGATAAGTGCCACCTTTCCTCTTGCAAGGTACTGCAGAGTATTTTACTGAGTTTGTATCAGCATGCTTAGCTTTTTACTTGGAAAAGAAAAATACAATTCAACACACCACCCTTAACTGTTGCTCTTTTCTCAGCTAGGGAATTCAGTCTGTCAGTGCCTTTATATCAAGATGAGGCTAATAGCCATCAGCTTCTTCAGATCTGACTCCTCAGAGGAGCAGCCGTTCTTTAAGGAATCTTACTTTTGGGCCACAGCTATCACCTGAATAGGAGGCTTGGACCAGATGATCCAGAGGTCACTTCCAACCTCAGCCATTGGGTTTGTGACTGTGTGGTTAGGAAAATGGTAACAACTGTGGTAGCACAATTTCACAAGGGGTGAAGATGTGGGAATTAGGGAGCTTCGAGCACTGATTTAATTCTTGACAACAGCAGGTGTTATGCCTTTGGGAATGTAGTCTTGCACTTTTACTGAACTTACCAGTATCAGCCATCATGGATACTTTTACAGGACCTGCCCAACCACTATGTTTTGTGGATTAATTAGCTAATATGTTCTTCAGTGATTTGCATATGTAAATGCTATATAAATGCTAAGTAGATATTAATTCGAAACTTGCTGCTAGCGCTCATACCACTTTCTTTCTCAGAGTACAAAGCCTGATTTGCCCAAGGATAGAGCTTTCCCCCACTGCAAAGCAGCAACTGATAGTCTTCAGTGTTGTTTTCAGTAGTCTTTGAGGATTTGCATCCTCTGATGCAAAAAAATGCTGTCTAATACCAGGATTTTATTTAAAATTGACAGGGAAATCTATTAGTATGATTCCTGTTTTCAAAATAGAAAAGGTTTTCCTCCTGTATTCTTATTTTCCAGTTCATCAATGTAGCAGAATTTATAAAATTACATGCCTTGCTTTGTGCTATGCTTTTTTATTTTATAACAGTAATTATGGCATCCACCTTGTGGTACATGTCATCAGCATGATGCCTGAACCACCTTCTCAGCTAATGGTTATTTGGAGTGATGTACACAGCTCCAACTTACCTGTTTTTCTCTATCAGTCACTGTGAAAACAAGCCGCTTAGAAGCAGCAGATCTCTAAAATTTGCACCATTTAGAGAGGAAAGACCTGGGTGAAAACAAATGGTTTATGTTTTCAGCCAGAAATAAATAAGGCATGGACTATGGCTCTCTCATCTACGAGTTAGTTTTATTAAAGAGTTAGAGCAAGCTCCAGTTTACAAGATATTCAGAACCATATGTATGCATTAATTAAAGGAATGTGGAGGAGGAGGAGGGGATCTGAGAAAATAACAAAGCAGCAGTGTATGCGTGCAATGATTTTTCATTCTGTTTCGCTTCAGCTCTGCCCCTGCAACAGAGGATCTAATCAATCTGCCGGCTATTAAGTTTGTTAATTGATAATGCATACTAATTAGGCTGTGCGCAGTTACTTAAGAGACTTTGCTAAGGTGATTGTAGGCACAAGTCCAAATGGAGTTTAAAGTATTCTGTGTGAGGTTAAAACCCATCAACCAGAATAGATGGATTTTATATTATAACAGAAGGCACAATATACCCATAAGTATTTAATGTATTGCACAGTTATCCATTGTTACAAATCCTAAGTCTACCTAACAATTAAAAAATAAAAACAACCTCTAAAAGAAGGTAACTAAATAAGGTGTATGAATATGTAGATATAGTAGAGATGAAAGGAAGCTGAAACTGAACCAGCCTTAAAATAAATACTCATACTAATTTTCACACTTATGTCTGCTAAAAATAGTAGGTAATTCTGCTGCAAGGGAGGAGCAAGCATAACAAGAACTCATCCTAATCTAGCTTTATGAACTTTGACAATAAGCTACATAAAACTGACATGCCTTTCTGCCCCCATCCAATAGGGCAATAAACCAGTAGTTACAGAGTAGCAACAAAAGCATGTCAACTAGCTATTTGTAACACATAGAAAAAGTCAGAACTATTATTTGTATAATTACTACATTGTTATGAATCTAAGAGTCTCCTTTCCGTTTCTAGTGACTCTTTTTGAGGTGTTCCTGACCTTAAAGAGGTAATTTTTTACATATTAATAGTCTTGGTCTTTTCTCCCCCTTTCTTTTTCTTCTTTTCTATGCATCATATAAAATGAAAGTTCTTTGCAATATAAATTTGGAGTTGGCAAGCACTAGTGATGGAGGTAGTGGGCATTTAATTAGTGAATGAATTGTATTCTCATGGTGTGGCCATTGGACCTAAAATCCAAGCTATAGTGCTTTATTTAACTATATGAAAATGACTGGGTGACACTATTTAGTATGTAGAAAACTATTTTTTAATTACTAATGACTTAGAACCCAAAAGAAAAAAAAAAACACCTTGGGAGAGAGCAGACTTCACATATTGCAACCTTGTTGAAGGAAATTTATTGCAATGAGATACATCATATTTTAAGAAGTACTATTGAAGTAGAGATATTTTTATTATCTGCATGTAGTCAGTGGATATAGTTGGACTGACAGGATATATGTACCAATAAGAAAGTTTTGGTAGCTACAACCATAAGGGTGAATTGCATATGTTACAAATATTACCTGTTTTGTATGCAAAGGTTGTGTATAATGTCAAGGATTGTGGGGAAATTAGTTTTTATTTGTTTCCTATCAGCCAGTGGCTTCAACTTTTGTGTAGTACAAGTCTGGGGAGTCATAAGGACACTTATCTAAATGGCTGAGCTGTGACCCAGAGGGGCCATGCACAAAGCCATGGGAAGAAGGTATTCATTAGGTTTACAAAGTTTAGCAATGCAGCCTTCACAGTGAGAAATATAAACACAGCTTGTAACAAACTTTCCTGAAGCTTTCTTCCTCTGAGAGTTCTGTGGGAGATGTGATATCTCCTATCCCTTCCAGTGCTTCACTTAACGGTCTGTAATGAATGAGTAAATAAAAGGAGATGAGCTTAAAAGGCAATCAAAGTAGCAGGGAATTGCTAGCATGAATGAGTGATTCTCACTAGACTAGTACCTCTCAAAGAGGATTCAAAGAAAATAATATTACAGGGAGTTTGATAGTAGGACTGTGGACATTCTTACATACTGACTCTGAAGACAATAGGATCTGAATTTTTCTCCCCAGCACCAACACTTTTCTGGGGCACATTCCTTGGGCGTTATGTCTCTGTATGGTCTCCTTCTCCCTGATGGGGAAATAGGGGCACATCCAGAGAATAGATCTGGTCAACCAAGATCAGAATGGCCCTCTGGAGGCCCCTGTTGCTCTACAGACCTCATTGTGTTCCTACAAAGGATGAGGTTCCTGATGCATTGAAACCTGTCTGTACAGGAAGGTTGGTGAATTGGGCTGAAGATTTTTGGATATTTCCATAAAGCAAGATGTTTCAGGGGGAATAGCTTCATCCATCTATCTATCTATCTGTCTATCTATCTATCTGTCTGTCTGTCTGTCATGTAAAACAAGTTGTCATGTCTATCTATCATGTAAAACAAGCTACACCACTGGTCACTCCTTGTATTGTGTCCTCTCATGTCAGCAACAAATATGTGTTCTGAAGAAGCTTATCTTAACACCAGCAATAAGTTGATCACTGGTAATTATTAAAGAAGCTAGATTAATAACTTTATTGATTATTACTGAAGGGGAGCTTAGAGAGAGGTACAACATGGATTCTTACATTTTTATGTGTGGTTGAAACAACAGAGTTTGCTTAGCTGTTGAACAGTCTCCTTTAAGGCTGTCCACTGAATGAAATGAGAATATAGAGCAGGTTAAATCATGCTGTGCCTGTTCAAGAGACCTGCCTCTTCCAGGAATATTGCGCCTGCATTATTGAAGAGGGTTCTGCTCTGACGTGTTTCTTTAGTGCACATCAGTGAGATTTTAGCCCATAATGTCAACTAAAGCGAAGTAAATAGTAGGAAAAATGTTCTGCGAATATTTGCTCAAAGTGGAAAGTGGATTTCAATTAGACCATGTTTGCAATGCTTTCACGTTTGCTTTCCAGGAACACTTGAGTGCTCAAGCTTTATTAGTATGAATAACTCATGAAAAAGTGAATGCTACGTCAAATATTCACCAATAGCAGATTTTGAAGAGAAAATTTACTGGAGAAGTGTGTGACTAATTTTGAATAAGAAGTACTGCTGAAAATTTTACCATGTTACTATCACTTTGTAGACAGCTTACAAAGAGAAATAAATGTAGTATCTGCAGATAATTTTCAGCAAATGTTCACTACTTCTAATGTAAAAACCTCACAGTGATATTGTCATTTCTGTAAGGCCAATATCCATTGTTTCTGGTTTCTTATGAGATTAAATTCTTAGCATGCTTCATAGAGGTTCAAGCACTGAGGGTTCCCATGAACTTAACATTTGAGATTGCTGGGTAACCTCAGGACTGGATCGCTAATTCTTGCTACTGTATATGTATCATATGCAGTATACTATACTTGTTATAGGTTACACTTTTAGAAAATTGTGCCTACTCTCCTACTTGAGTCATCTTAGAATTTTTTTCCTTGATGATCTCGGTTAAAGGTACAGCATTTATGTTTTTCAATGCGCCTCTTTTTTTTACCTTATGCACTCGATTTACTATATTTTACAGAATTGTATTTAAGATTTAAAAAGTTGGCAGGAAATTTGCTGGATTGTGGTTTCATAAATTGGTAGGGCTTGATGTTTTATTTCAATGCCACTCCTAAGAGTTCAAGTGACTATTCAATACAAGAAAAAGTATCCTCCTCTGATTTCAATTAGAATACAAATCTTACAGCTAAAGACAGAGAATTTAGATAGGAAAAGAATGCCACAAAGTAATAATAATTGTAATTCTAGTCTACCAGGAATTAAACCACATCTGAAAATGAGTTTTCCAAATTCTCTCTTTCTAATTTGACTGCTTCCTTTTACACTTTCACTCCCTTTTTGAGTCTTCCTCTCTTCTTTCATGAGGGGAAGAGGAACATTATCACCATCTCCTCCTGGTACTTTTGTAGTAGATGACAAGATATCTTCCTCGACATCATGCTTCCTTTACTATACACAAAGCCAGAAGCAGAAGCAAAACAATAGCAAACAAACAAACAAACAAAAAGAGAGAGAGAAATATTTTGCCTTTCACTTTCACAATGCACAAAGGAAAATTATTAACATTCAGCTTCATTCTCGAGTGTGAAGTAAATTATATAGACTTAAAAATGCAAAAATGAAGATGAATGAAACTCTCCCTTGCTTAGTGATCAAATAAAAAATAAACATTTGCCTAAAATGATTGCTATTGCTTAATACATTTTATATGAAATAAGATACTCCATTGTATAATTTCTTACAATATGTAATGCTTTGTTTTTCTGCAATACTATTTTGCTGATTTCTAAAATATTAAAATAGATTCCTTTTTCCTGTTCAGCAGCAATTTCTTTATATAAACAAATGTTTCTAAATGCTTTAAGAAAAGAGGTATTAAATTGGTTAAAACACAAACCATTAGTAAGCCTCACAGAGAAAAATCTGCAAATGTGAAAACAAGAAGGGAAGAGTACAATGCACATGGTAATTATTGCAATTCATCAAATCATAGCATATGCACTAGCATTGAAATTATATAGTGCAAACAGCACACACTTTTTACATAACCTGAAAAATTCCTTGCTTTGTTATAGACGGATGTACAAATAATTCATTTGCTCTGCCTTATGAAACATATATGCATGATCTCTCTAAGGGCTGTGTTGTATTTGCTGTTGAATATAGTTTACACTATTTCTATATAGATTCTTCTAAGGAGAAAATCAGAAAGAAACTGTTCAGATCCCATAATTCAATATATTACAAGGCATTGGACATACTGAAACTCATATATAATTGCAAGATTTTATTTAAAAATTGTTCAAGGAAGCATGAAATAATGAATAAATTCCAGTCCTGAATCTTTCTGCATACAACTGTTTCCCTGTGAAGACTGATTGGTCTGAGTAAAATCTGAAATGGAGCATTCCTTAGGCACAGAGGGAGATCTCCTTTATCCAAATCTTCTTAACTTTTGAAAGCAGTGTCCACCTAAAATTGAAATGCAATTGACCTTTAATTTACGTTTTCATGTTTGCAATCTAGTTTCTTTAAATTACATTCTTGAAATGCCTTCTTCCAGTAAATATACAAATCTTCATCCTTTCATTTTAAACCAGAGTTTATCACTGGTACAAGCTTTATGACAAAGAAGCAGAAGAGCCAAAGGCACATGTAGTAATTCTGGTTTACTAATTTTTTTTTAGTTGGATAAGTGCACACAATGAATTTTATGCATCAAAGTTTAAGTATCACAATTCCTGCTCCCAGATCAGGTGAACCAGAGAACTTCAATTCCTTTTCTTCCACTTAAAACTGAAGTGAAGTAAACTGAAATTGAAGACTTTGCTTTCTATTTTGTTGTTCATTAGTAGCTTCAGTTTACCTCTTGCTTTTCTGATTTTGTGTGGAAAGTCATTGGCTTCAGTAGGGTTTCTCTTGATTTATACCAGTTTAAGTAAAACTCATATTGGCTCTTTTCTCTCACTGAAGATGTTGCCCATGAGATGTGTCAGAATAATGACTCAGGAAAATGAAGTCATAGACTAGACAGGGCTCCCAGAGAATGAGCGGCCTTGCACACTTCACTGGTCCCACATCAGTGTGCGCCGATCCTGCCGTGACGAGGATTACCTGGGGAGGTGCCTGACATTCTCCGTGCCTGCTCAATCTGTTCTGTGTGGCAATAGAGGTGATAACTGTGTTGTGGACATTTGTCCTCAAAGAGTACATTTCTCATACCAATAGGCTATTGACTTTCAGTAATTGCAAACTTAGGGAAGATTTTTATTGGTGTGCTGGAGATAAAAGATCTCTTGTCCCACTGTCGTAGTCTTCCACAATGATTAAACTGCAACAGAAAAAGAGACAAATTTGGTCCCTTTTTCTCACCTTTCTGAACAGGGTGTTGGCATCTGCTTATATAATCAAAAAATCAGCATACAGAGATTTATTTCACAGCAGGACTTGCGCCACAAAACTGTAAGGCAGTTTGTTAATGATCATTTGTCAATTTTTTTTTGTCATAACTGAATGTCAGTAAGGAATACTAAGGATGAGGGAAAAAAAGAGTATCTGATTAATAGTCTTACCTTTACAGACAATTATAAAAAAAAATTAGTAGTACTTTATAGAGTCAATAGTTTTGAAAGATGAATTTGACCAGTTATATTACTTGTTTAAAATATAACAAATACACCTGGAATTATAATATCCTTTGCACAGTGGATGTCATATTACCTTTTTTGGTGATTACGTCAATTTAGTATTTCACGTATTATTAATAATTCCTCATTACATAAAATTATTACTAAACTGGCAATTAAGTGAATGTGAAGGATCCATATGCTGAAGTGTTTGTAACATTTCAATTATGATCCTCACATCAGATGTCTTCCGGTGTACATCAATAACATTAATGAACAATGTTTTTGCCAAAACCACCCAAATCCTTTCCATTATCTGATTATATTATATATTATATTTTCACAGACTCTTGATACATGTTCCTAAATATTTAGATACTAGCTTCAGGAGGAATCAGGTGGTCTACTTTCTGGCTCTGTAGCACAAAAAGGTTTCCTCATGTCTCAATAGTTATCAAATCCAGACATTAATGTTTCAACTATTGGCAACTTCTTATTTCAACTTGTCTTCTTGTCATGTTGAAATCAACTTGTCAACCAAAATCAATCAAAATCAACTTGATTTTATGCTTAATATTTTTCTTTGAATTTATGTTTCCTCCCTCTCTTTTAAAATAAAATTTCTCCTAAATTAAGGACACTTCCCTTCTCACTGTTGTTCTTCAAAGACAGGTCCATTCTCCTAATTTAAACCAAATATCTCTCAGAGAGTATACAGGACAATCTGTATAATGAAAATCATAATGTTGTCTTTAATTTTTACTTTTAATCCATGAACCACATAGATTAATTATCATCTTTCCTGTAAAAGAGTAAGTCAAACAATTATGAAAGACAAACCAGATGAAGAAAAGTAATAAGTGAATAAAACAGACAAGTAGTATGCATACAAAACCCCCTACTCATTCAGCTGTACATTTCCCCTAGCAAGGACATACAGGTTACTGCTCCAAAGCAAAATGTATTGAGTAAGATAAGTGAACTTTAGAAATGTCCCTTCTTTCATATTTGGCTTGCTGGTTTAATCTGTCTGAGTCTTACACCATTTGTTTCATTCTGCTTTGAAATAATGGACTGTGGGACTACCAGCACAGCACAGATCTTGCCTTCCTGCAAAAAGATGAAGGAAACTTTGCTAAAACCTGTGATAAAGCCTGCAAAAGTTTGACCAGTGGTGATTACTGACCAATGTTTGCTAGACACAGGCTGTTATTCTTACCTGTCCATCTTGAAAAATTATATATTTGGATGTGTCAGTCTGATATTACTGCAGAAGGCACAAATATGAGATAAACAAACCACAAAGAATTTGTTTCCTGTTGATCAGTGGTGATGGTTTTCATGCAGATTTGTGTGTCTGTCTTTATGTCCAAAAGTCTAGACTGATAAAGTAGCATTTTATCTCTTGTATGATGCAAATTAGTAGTAAGTGGAGAAATACTACTGTTCACATTTATCTCAACAAAGAAAGAGTGAAGTTAGAAGCTACTTCTCCTTGAAACTTGGATGAAACCTCTAATGAAGGCTCAACACAGGAAGAGGTAGTTTATCTCTCATTATTATCTCTCAACACAGGGATGATCACATCACATCACTGCCTTGGAGCCTATACCATATGGATAGGATGTGGTACAATCCTGCAGAGTGTCTTAGCACAAGGGCAAATTATTCTTTCTTTTTTCAATTTGCAGAAAGGTCCATTCTTTAAAAAAATTAAATATTGATGAAAAAATAGCTTAGACATTTGAGTACTATAAGACAGAGAGGTCCTGGGGAAGGTGACAGAAAAATTTTCTTCCCTATTATTAAATTTTTGGGTTGGAAGTAAGAAGATTTGCTCCTCCACAGGGCCAAAAACTGCAGTCACCACTTAGAATGCTGTGGCTTTTTCAAGAATGTTTCATAAAAATACTAAAACACCAAGTACTTCTTATATTGGTGAAGATAATTCACTTTTAAGAAAATGCTTGGGCCCAGATTTTCAGAAGTAGATACAGATTGTAAGTGTTCCAAAATTCAGGTTCCCAGCATCTGATTCTCAAATCTCCCTGAAAAGTTTGTGCAGAGAACATGAGTGACAGCATTTCTTTTCAACATCATCTCTTTTTAAACTCTCTTTCTTTGAGAACTCCAAAATTGATTTATCTAAAATTATTCATAATTTCTACTTGTCCCTCCATATTTTTTGAGAATATTCATTAGGTTCAAAACTTCATGTAAGCATTTTTCTGCACTGCTCTATGTGCATAGATGACAAAATGTTAGAAGTCATAACCTATTCAAGTCTTCCATTTTGTAATGCTAAAGTGACCTTTTGGAGACAGGTTTGAATTTTTGATTGGTTGAATGGTGGACTTCTGCAGAGCAGCTATTTGTCAGAAATAGCACAAAAATCAAAAATCTTCCTGCATATTTTTGTCAGTTGCCCAGATTTTCATGGATTTGAAAGTGGCAATATAAAATGTTGAGTGGCTTAGAAAAATGCAAAAGGGGGAAATCAAGGTGGTTTTCCTAGTGGAGTTTTGATATGTGCACATAATAAATTTGGTTTACTGTCCTCAAAAGACCATCTCATTCTCCCCCTCTCTTCGTCTTTCACTCATGGACTTCTCGCATGGACACTCATTCATACATATTCTGCCCTTCAGCTTTGTTGCCTTACGTGATCATCTATTGCTTGTCGGTGGAAATCCCTTTTCTCCATCCTTTTCCTGTTCACAGAACCTCTCTTCATGATGCAACAAGGGTCTCCTTATTTGAGTCTAATTCATTGCTAAACTAATTTAGGAAAAGCCAATTTGAGTTGGAGAATCTACCTTCTGTGAAGCTTCCAGCACCAAGAAGTCCTTTGGTGATCAGTTAATCAGCAATGATGCTAGTTAGAGGTGTTCTAAAGTTACTTTCACTTCATGCTTAACTGAACCTTCCAAGGTGGCAAAAAGTTCTACTTGCAACGCAGCTCAAACCACAAAACCACAATACACAATAAAGGATACTCTTTGTCACACAAAACCAGAACGAAATTAATGCAGTATGCAATTTTTTTTCCCAGAACAAGAGGAACCTTTGCCTTCACTAATTGTTTAACCACCACCAGACACAGAAATGAGTGAAAAATATCCATGGATTTTCTGACTGTGAGTAACTAGTACTTAGCTAATTGTTTTAGACAAAATGCTGTTGTAACTCATCCAAGTCTAACTTGCTTTTTTTAAGATAAGCAAGTACCCATAGTTCATTTGGGACTGCCATTTTCTTGAAGAACCTAGATTCTGGTAAATTCCAGAACCTTTGAATCTGTGAGAGATTGATGACAGCATTGCTGTCTTTATCCTGTGTCTTTTTAAAACCCTAAATGTTCAAGTAATCTGGTTTTTGGATTTTTTTAAATTACAGTAAAATCAGCATTTTTCCCATGAAAAATAAAGTAAGCCTTTGTTTTCACAAAGTCTTGCTAGTATTGATATATATAATTTTTTTCCATCCCCCACAAAGGTAGTAAACTATCCTCAAAACATTCATGCCAAATGTGCCTTGCTAAAAATACAATCTAGTCATCCCCTATTGGTTACATCTTGTCAATCCTACCATGTTAACATTTGCTCCTTCAGCATTTTAGAATACAATTTTAATTTTGCTTTCAGGTGTTTTTCTTTGAATCTATCCACTGCTCTTACTATTCATTCTTTGTAATAGTGGAATATCTGCACTTCTTGTAATAATATCGCGCCTAAAATAAAAAGCCAGCCCAGGACTCCATTGTGCAAGAAGCTTGTACAAAAGCAGAAGCATAGAGTCTTTAGGAAACATGCAGTCTAGATAACAAATTAATTCTACTGTGGACAACAAAACAGAGCTATATAATGTTGATCAGTATGGTGGGACGTCAACTCCTCCATTAGCAGCATCAACTCCTCCATTATTTGTTAGCACAAGAGAATTGCGCAGTGCAATATGAGGATGGATAGAAAGTAGCCATCATCATATGGACAGAGGAAAGCACAGGATGGAGCTCTGACAAAATCCTGCTGGTATTGATACCTATCGGTATGTTCCACTTCCCTCAGAAGTTAGCAAGCTACCCTCAGAAAAAATTGCAACAAACACAACTTTGGTGTGAAAAAACACAGTTTATATTTTCACCTTGGCCTTGCTGTGTTTGGGCCAAGAGACTTCATGAGGATTAACGCCATGCTCAGTGTGAAACGTTGTGTGAAGGCACAGCTTTGCTCTGTCTCCTGAAGGCTGTATTCCCCTGGGTCTCTAGTAGTAGAGCTTTGAGGTGTTGTGTGCATCTGGTTTACATCAGAGCTCGCTTGGAGGTCCCTTAGGCATTGTTTATTGCAGGCTTCAGATACGTGTGTGTTTTGTTCTGGCCATGTCTGGACATGACAGTGGAATGTAACTGGAAAGGGATTGTTTTGGTGAGCTGTCCCCTGTGCCCCTGCAGTATCTCAAACATTTAGTGAATTCTTGCAGATAGGTCATTTAAATTATCTGAACAAATCTATTTTATGAGAGCTAAGTTAACTTTTCTTTTTTTTTTTTTTTTTAATAACTCCTTATTCCATTTACAATCTTATTTGCCAAAAACATGGCTCTGGACATTGGGAAGACTTTGTGAGATTAATCACATACCCTACTGATTCTGAGTCTTAAATGAAGTTTTGACTAATATTTTCTTTGAAAATCAACCACTGTTTTGTATTCAAAGAGAGACAAAAACTGGATACTCCCAAGGTGCTCCATAAAGCACTGACATAAATCCTTGGATTTATGTAGACCTGTCATGCAACAGGATCCTTTGGATCTTCCACACTATTCCAGCACACTGAGATGAGAATTTAATCAATGAGAATCAATTTATAGCCCAGCTTCCCTGCAATTTGTTTTTCAGTATGTGTGACGCAATGACAGTTTGTCTTTATAAAACTCTGATCCTAATTCCCAGGAGCTTCTGAGTGTGGGGAGACGACAGAGCTTCTTCTCCCCTATTGCTACAGGATCTCTTGGCTATTGTAATTCCCAGCTTTGCAGGTGCCAGAGGTAACTCTTCTCTGCTCTTTCTCTGTGTGAGATTTTGTCCCACTCTTCCTGGAGGGTGAGAGCACAGCAGTAGGAGGAACCACCAGCAAAAATCTGCAGCAAAGCTAACAGAGAAAAATAAAACCTTCCATGAGAAATTTTGCCTAAAGGTGAAAAGACTTCATAAAGAAGAGAAGGAAGTCTTTTTACCTCCCTAACATAATTTTTATTTTAAACCATTGGCAAACCACACTACAGCACCCCACACACCAACTTTTAACTCAAAGTCACTGTAATCAGCAGGAGTTGCACTTTACACACTTTTTTCACATATCTTTTTCCAATGAAAAAGTAATGCCAGCATAAACAGAGTTAACTGCTAGTAGGTGCTAAAAATAAATGCACTTCTTTCCTTTGTGAATGACTGGTTTGGCAATATGTTGTAATGATGTTTTTCTTTTTATGGAATCGATGTGTCTGGGGAACCAGACTATAGAGTAACAAATTGGGGACTTACCAGAGGCAAAATAAAGTATGCTTGATGGACTCCTGACAGAAATAAACAGTGTAAATCAACTTTATTAACCACTCAGACATGGAGGCCAGCTGCAGTCAGTCCCCAGTGTAATAGAAGAAAACTGAAGACAAATACTATTTGGAAAATACAGAGGTATTGCTGCCAGCTCTCACAAGACACATCATTCTCATCCACTTGGTCCTCTGCTCTGCAGCCTGACTAGAGCTCCAAGAGCTCCTGTCTATCCTGCAAGATGGTCTTGAACTGCAGAAGGGAAATTAAAAAGGCAAAGGACTGAGCTCCTGGTATATCCTGCAAGTTTCCTTTGCTGTTGCACAATTTCCCCATCACTCCCTGGGATGTGCCTGCACCTAGAACCCTATACAAAGGGATATAATAGGATCTAGTCTTGAGGCCACACTGAATCTCCTGTAACTTAATCCCTAGGCAGTATGTGTCTGGAGACTCATCTTCCCACACCTTTATTCGTGGGGACAGTTTACAGGTAAAAGGAGATATGGGAGACTGCTATCAACATTGTGAAAGAGCATAAATTAACTTAAATCTAAGTTCATCAAACTCACTTAATTTTAATTACATTAAATTAAACTTCTCATTCCACTCTTCATGTTGAAACAATTCAGAACCATTTTAAGATATTTTTACTAGTGCTAGAACTTTTATTTGTTGTTCTCGTCCCCTGGCCTCTGTTTGGGATCTGTGTGTGTCTTAGAGGAAGGCTTTCACTACATCCTCATCCCAGTGCATAAAAGCTGCTGTTTTCTCCTGGATAGGACATAATGATAAATGATGAATTGATAAAAACTTGAAATTACATGAGGACATATGCCCTCAACTAAAAAATCTGGTATTGTTTATATCATATGATTATAGCAGATGAAACCTTGACATAAGCTGATTTCCTACAGAGGCCTCTATCATTTCCACTGACATGTTCATCCACTTTGAAGTGAGGGCAAGTCTTTTGTTAGATTAGACTCTCCCCTTTACAGATTTATTTCTCATTGACTCTATAATTATACAATTAAAGCTAATATAGGTAATTTAAACATTTAATTTATTTAATGGCATTGAAGAGAGTGCTTAAGGTCAGAGGAGATCTGAGGACCTGGAGATGCACAGAAGTCATGATTCATGAGTGATTTCCTGCCTGTGGTGATAGTGAGCTGGGTGACATTGGAGGATAATGACCAAAGGTCTGAGAAAGAAGCTGCCAGAAAAGTATCTGCTGCCAGAAGTACATGACATACCTCAAAGAAGAAATCTTGCTCATGCAAAAATAATGCACATTAAATTTTATTTTAAAATAGGATAGGGCAGAATCCCTCTTTCCTTATTGTAAAAAGGGCTTTTTCGCAAACATTTCTGGTTTGGTCTATAGGTAGAAAATATCGATATAAACCATGTTTGTAAACCTGGCATGTCTCCTGGAACAATGGCTCTGGAAGTTGACTAAATCTACCAAGAAAAAAATTCATGTAACATTAATACATATGAAGGCCTGACCATTTGCTAATGAAGTGGAAATACATTAGTGGCATGAAAGATGGAAACAAATATAAACAAATAACACACAAAATGCAAAATTGAGCCAAATAAATTAATTTTCCTTCTGAAAATGCATGCCATGGAAGCAAACATGTAGAGAGAGGTGCTCACTCAGAAAGCATCTGGTCTTGCATCTCTGTCTATTATACCTGTTTGTATTCCTACAAAATAGGAATGCCATCACCTCCATGTCTCAGAGGTGATGGCAATCCATGGTGGGTCAAAGATGACAGAGGCAACTGCCTTCAACATCTTCCAGTAAAATGCTGCTGTAGGAGTAGGCAGTGAGTTTTCCTGTGTTTGCATGGCCTTCTTACATGACCAGTGAGTAAAAAGCCCTCCCCGTAGGTAAGGGCATTTAGATTTATGTGTGATTTAAGTCTGCCCAGCCCTGCATGCTTGTGTCTGCCTCACTCTGTCCCCATGATGTGTCTACTTGGGACTGGCTCTGCCACTGCTTTCAAAATGGAATTGCCCTAATTTGTTCCCTACTGTGCCCTTCTGAAGAATAAGAAGTGAAGAATAAGGGCCTGTACAGGATCTGTGTTTTGTATCACACCCAAAAGCCAATTAGACCAATGCTCTCTTGGTGAAGAGAAGGAAATTTTATCTCAAGGACCTTCAGCTGGGAGATCCTATATGTACACAAGGATTCACAGACTACAGCTTGACATTAACAAAAACATCTGGAATCCCTGCTTAGGTCATGCCAGGGTGAGCTGGACACTATGAAAAGTTGTAAGTCAGAAAGCGGTATTCCACGGGGAAAGAAGCTCAGACCTTGGCAAGAAAGAAGACATTTCCAGAGTCCTACATGTGCATAAAGTCTGCCATAAGTCTGCCATGAGTTACAAGCCACATTAAGACTTATTCCTCCAAAATCCCTTGGCTACCACATTATCACGGGATGACTTACATGAAAAACCACATCAAAGCCTGTCACAGGCATGTTTTCTCTGTGAATATGCTGAATACATAAAGACAATATGGCCTTACCACATGACCTGATAGAGGACAGTGGCTGATAAAGGCAAAGATGTCTGTTCTGCAACCTCTGCAACTCTGAGAGGCTGCAGAACAGACATCATCCATTATGAGTCATCTGAGAAGCACTATGTCTTTCTCTGCTCTGCCAGGATCTGGTTGGTGACCCAGACCTAGAATAATTTGGTTCTTTGAGGTCACTGGTAATTTAATTTAGACGCATGGAATACCCTTAACCTCATAACTTGGGATAGATTATTTGATCACAGCAGACTTGACTGAAGTCTGTTTGAATGTCCCTTGTTAGAAATCACAAAATTGCTATGAGTTAGATTTTTAAGGTTGCATTTTTTCAGAACTGCATTATTGTTTCAGAACAATATGAGGCCATGTTCTGTTAAAAGTCTGTCAATAGCAGATGATTTAGATCAAAACATAAATTAAGACATTTGCCATAACTTACAATTTATCTTGATAATGTTTCTTTTTAAAATCACAATGAGAGAAACTTATAGTTTTTCAAAACTATCAAAAACTAAGCGCTGTCAAGAAACAGCTTCAATAAAATAACATAACAAAGCAAACTAAATTAAAACAAAAATGAGATGAAAGCCATGCATGGCCCTACTAGTCACAGAACATCCACTCTTTCCAATATCTTCCAGCCTTGCCCCGCTCAAGTTTTCATAGTTCCTTTCTGGCGTGCACCAGAGCCTGAGACACAGCACTACTAAGGACATCCTGATGAGGACCAGTGTGCTTCACCTCTGTCTTTGGGGTACAGAGTGGGAAGCATAATATTAATAAAAGAAATCTAAATACTACATTGCCAAGAAAACATTGATTTGCAAAATAAAGGGAGCACCAAGCTCTAAACAAGCAGGTTAAAAAGAAAAATCAACTTGAGGAAGAAGATACTTCCATCCATAGACAATATTCCCATCCTTTCAGTGCAGGGGAGAATTAAAAAAAGCATACAGTTCATATCAACATAAATAGGAGGCAAAGGGGCAACATCTGACAATGTGCATTTGTGTTCTGACGAGACAGATAACATAGTCAATGGCTTTCTGCAGGTTAAAAATGTTGAAGTTTACAATACTGTCCTGGTCAAGTCACTTCCATCAGAGAACCACAGATGAACGTGTCGGGTAAGTTTTGGATTGGAGAGAGCTGCCAGCAGTGGCAGAGGACAAATATTCTACTTCTTGCAGGCTTTTGTACTGTGCCAGTTATTAGTATCATTATAAACATGACTATATAAAAGAGGTTGTTTCTGGAAAAAAATTGGTTTGAAAGGAAGAAAAAGAGAAAGCTGATAATTTTTCTATAATTTACACCCCACGCCACCCCACCCCCACCCCCACCCCCCCCCATTTTAAAGTTTCTTAACTGTTTCTAGATAGAAATGCTTTTTTGCTTGTTTGGTTGGTTTGGTTGATTGGTTTGGGTTTACATTTTGCATATATTTTTTCTTCATTTTCTCTCTTCTTCAGTGCAATGCCTTTCAGCAATTTTATTTAAAGGAATTTGTAGGACGTCAGTGATGATTTTTATTCAGAAAAAAAGAAGTAGGAGCAAAAAAGTGAAGACTTGTTATCTGAAAGCTTAAGGATCACATCATTCCTCAAGTAGACCATCATATCATCCAGGATTCCAAAGGTTATCTTTAGCTTCTTGAATTGCATTCAGAAATTAAACTGAAAGTCCTATAAAAGTGTTGCTGCTTTATGATTTTAGGTATACATAGAATAGAATAGAATAGAATAGAATAGAATAGAATAGAATAGAATAGAATAGAATAGAATAGAATAGAATAGAATAGAATAGAATAGAATAGAATAGAATAGAATAGAATAGAATAGAATAGAATATATTTTTGCAGTTTGAAGGGGCCTGCATCAATCATCTAGTCTAGTCTAGCTTAAAGCCCTGGCCACTTTAGGGCTGACAAAAAGTTAAATCATGTTACTGTTGTCTAAATGCCTCTTGAACAGCAACAGGCTTGGTGTATCACCACCTCTCTATTCCAACATTTGACCATCTATTAGTAAAGAAATGCTTCCTAATGTCCAGTGAGAGCCTCCCCTGGTGCAGTTTTGAACATTTCCACACATCCTATCACTGGATCCCAGATAGAGGAGACGTACACCTTCCTCCCCTCTTCCACAGATCAGGAATTAGGAAGCTCTACAGAGCAATAACCCTTCAGCCTCCATTTTTGTCCATCGGATAAGCCCAAGATCATCTCCAGGGTGACTTTCTGGGCTGCGATGAAGAGGTTTGTAGACAAGACCTTTCTGTCTTTCCTGTCTACTGGACCATTAAAGATGTGATCCCATTCTAACCAGTCTTACATTAACTATTTGCTGGAAGTATGGAAGCAAATACAGTTATCATCAGCAGGCTCTGTATTGATCCCATGATAAGTAATTTCCACTCAGTTGGACTTGTTTAACTTTCTAGATCTAGTCCTTGATTAGCTGTACCTCTGCTGGTTAACACAGGTTGTTTTACAATTCATGCAACTTCTTTTAGACTGTTGCTTTACAATGACTCAAACCTGAAATGTGCCTGTTTCTCCACAGCAGAGGCAGATATCTGCAGTTCATCAAATAAGCCTCAACCCAGTCTTTTATCAGGATCCATTCTGCCAGGTGCGTATAGAGAACACCTCCACCATGTTGAATGCAGCTTCTAAAATAAAGCTTAGCACTTATAGGTCTTGATTTAAGCTCTAAAAAAATCCAGTGGAAAAACTCTTGTTTTCTAGGTAAGGCTGAGTGAAGGCCCATATTATATGTATTATGTATAGTACTCATAGCCTTTTATAGAAAGAGTAAAGTATATGGCTCTCTTTTACAAAATGGAAAATTCACACAAAGACTTGCAAAGGGAAAACTTTTTAAAATATTTGCAAATTCAGGGATAACACCTTGAGATAGAACACTAAATCTCACAGGAGAAGCTAAGTGTTTAAGAGCATATTGACTGCAGACATAATGGTGAAAATTCAGCAGCTGAAGTATTCATGTTTCTTGGGTTCTACAAAACAGCAAACTGCAAAACAGTAAACAAGTGAAAGAGGAGGGATTGGAAACATGGGCGTTTTGGCTTTATTACTCAGACCATTCTGCCTCTTAAATTGCCAGGCCATGAAAATGCTGAACTTTCATCTATTACTTAGAAACTATTATCAATTGATTTTTATGTTGTTTTAGTCTGATATATAAACATACTACAATGTAATTTCTTAATGAGGCAAAAGTCCTCCTTGCCTCATAAGCGTCTAAGAAATAATGAAGGGGTTCATGATCCAGCCCAGGGATACCAAAACATACCTTATACAGTGCCAATCATCTTCAGACTATCAATTTTTCCAAGTACAAAAACAGCTTGTATTGAAAATGTCATGTAAAAATACAAAACCTTTCAAAATTGAATTTGATGAACAACATCCAAAAGGCCAGCCTTTCTCTTCTCCTCAAATTGATGAATTTATCACCTCAAACAGTGATAAATAAATAAATTCCCAAACTATTCCCTACTGATCTCTCTAAGTGTATATAACAATATAGATCAGGTGTGAGGACTCACGGTCCCATAAAATGGCCTGGAAAGATGTGAGAAGGTAACCTGTCGCCTTCAGTTTCCTGCTGGGTATCTGACTAGGCTGCCTGGTTGCTTTCTGGAGTGCTTTCAATCTCAACTTGTTTGAGTGCTTCTCTTTGCAGGTTGCTTATTCAATTCACCAATATAAGCAAAATAAAATTGCTGATCCTTTGCTATTAAGTTAAGATGGCTTGCACTTTTGTTTCTTTCACATAATCTGAAACATTTATTAGGAGACAGAGACATTACTTCTGCCTTTTCCTGCTTAAAGCCAGTAGCACAAGAATCTGAATAAATAAATCCATTTCCTACCAGGGAAGAAATGCAATTTCTACAAAAAGGGAAACAGCATACAGTCCTTTGGTCTGCTCTCCGCGAGGCATTGAGAATACAATATAATAATGAAATGGCCATCTGAGGCATCTATATCTAATTATCACTAAGCACTTTAATTCCAAAAAATAATTAAGTTTTTCACTCATAGGCATTATTATCTGATATTTCACATGTATTACTAGAAACAGAGAGTACTAAGTAATATAAAAATAGAGCTGTGGCTATTTTTAGAGCTTCTATCCTGAACCTTTTCCTCTGCATTCTCTGCTATGGGATGATCTTTGACAGGTAAAAATTTTCTTTACAAAAGAAGGCATGTCTAATTTATTACATAAATCAAAGTTCTTTACTTGTTTTAATTTTATCCCTAATACTTCTTACATTTCATTATTTTTCATTTTAAAAGTCTTAGTCCTCAGCATTAAGATGGTTAAATCAATGGCTGAATTGTGCAATGGAACAGTGGAAACATATACTAATTCCTTGAAACAGAACTTGGTGTTGGTTTTGTGATGGCTTTCAACACACTGGGTCTGTGGGACCCTGTGTCTTTGTGGCAAAGCAGGTATTACTAATGGGGAGTAAGTCCAAACTTCATTGAAGGCACCAGTGTTCTTGCAAAGATGTGGAATTCTCTGTATTTTGTTTTTCTTTAAGTAGAAGTTAAAACATTTTCCCCTTCCTGCAGTTATTTTTCATCACCTTAATGTGAGAATCACATTGCCTGCATAGCTCCAATTATAAACAAGTACAATGTTAAATGTTAAGATGTGAGACATTATTTATTTCTCCCGTAATTCATTTCAGTGTTTGTGTGTGATAATTTTTGCAAGCTTCTGACTTTCCAGGCTGCAAATTCTCTCTCTCTCTTTCTCCTATTGACCACTTGTTAAATCTTTTTGTTTGTTTCCCACCTTTCCCCTGGGACCTACAGACAGACAGCCTTGCCAGATTCATTTTCTGATCAAAGCTGTTTGATTTGGTCAATTTTGCCACATTGGAGACGTTCTCTATTACAGAGATAAATAGCCTTGGGCTAACTGTCAACGAAAACTTGTAAGCTAATAAATTATTCCAATTTCTTCCTGCGGATTTCTCTGGAGACAGCCCTAGGAAATACACTTTTTGATTAGTAAATTTCTCTGTGTGTGTGTCTGGACATTCAAATGTGTCGACTTTGATTAGCACCATTGCTTTTCAAGTAGATGCTGGCTGAGGGGCTGTCAGTTGCCGGCAGCCCTGATGCATAATGCATCAACTGGGCCCGGAAACAGGAGCCTCATCCAAGGCTGGAAAGGCGGGAAAATTGCCCCAGCAGCCCTTTGCACGGCTGGAGCAATCTGACTTGCAAAGACTTCGTTGTCTGCTGACACAAGGTCCTGGAGAGCAGAGGAGTCTCAGGGGAGGAAAATCAGTAGAAGCACAGAAGGGCAAGGACAGAGTCAGGCAACTTGCTGCCGCCCCATTCACTTCCACACCTTCCACTATCCCCATAAAATCACTTCTTGCCTTTCTTCTTTTTCTTCCTCCTTATTTTCTTCCTCCTCCTTCTCGTCTTCCTTCTCCTCCTCCTGCTCCCCATTCTCTGAAGAAGATCAGATTTTGCTTCACCTCCCACTTGGATTCCTGTTCATCTGCTGTTTGCCTAGTTAAGGACCTGCAGGTTGTTATAGAAACAATATTTTGGCTATAACAAATCAATCGGTGCGTGTGAACACAAACATACAGATCATTTATCAACTGCAAAATACCCTAAATTATGACCTTTCTAAAACCTATCAGAAGGGCGAGGGAATGCATAACGTAAATTAAACTTTGAAGGGTCAGCGATTTTTACTTTCACTATTCATCTTTCTTTCACCTTATAGGTTTAAGAACAAGAGTGCTGTGTAATTACATTTCAATGGGGTGCAGCGGTTCATTATTCTCTGCTATACCAATCTACTGCAACATTTCCAATGCAGTCAGGTACGTTTTAGCAGATATTAGTTGCATAAGACCATGCTTGCTCTTTTGGACGGATAACATCTTTTAATGCAAAACAGTGCAATTGTCTCAATTTACAAAAGACAGAAATGTTAAGGTTTTCAGATCAATATGCTTGTTTATATTTTATTATAAAAATGATGAAGAGAATTTCATGGTTTCCTTTCTGTTATTATTAGGCTTTCTCATTTTCTACTGGCTCTTTCAATCCTTGCATTTTCTGCCTCCCTCTGAAAATTTGTTTTTGTGCTGGAGCCCACATCAGTGATGGAGATGGGCAGCTTCCAACTGAAAAATCTTACAGTGCCAATTGTTCACTTACATAGTGTGATGGCTAAGCTGCATAGAGTCATGTAAGTTGTAGCCTTCCAGCTGAGGATTCATAGGCCTGTGACCAGTATCCACCTCTGTGTCTAGAAGTACTGTGTCTGTATGCAGAGTTAAAATTATTTTTAATCCAAATAACACAAACACCACAGCATGCACAAAAACATAGTGAATAACATTACAATCTAAAACTACTTGAAAACTGGAGAGGCAAAATCATCTGGTGAATATTAAAATCAGGAACCACAGTGAAAACACAGAATTTAAGCAGAATTCCAAACATTCTTGAGTGTATCATATTTTAAATAAATACCAAATAAGGTGTAAGATAGCAGCATTTTAAATTTTTTTCACTATTTAGAGTGAAATGACCTGTGATAAGATGCCTCCGAGATGTACCCCATATTCAAAATCGGGTATGCCAGAAAGAGTACCAAAACACTAATTAATCTGATCAGTGGCTGTATAGAAACCCACAGGCTGGAGCGAGCGAATTGTCATCAGTTTAAGATTCTCACTCAGGAAAATTTAACCCTGATTCTTCTGATGTGACATTTCCATCACATTTTAATGTATTATTCCCACATTTAAAGTTAGACACATGGTTTATCTTTTGCTGGGTTTAAGCCTGAAACAATCTGCTGATGCCCTGATATGGGTGAGTAGCATTTTTAAGAATGAAGTCACTG
>NC_086226.1:41197502-41250002 GCF_035770615.1 Melospiza melodia melodia
CAGTTAGCATAGTGAATATTTACAAACTACTGACATTCAGCCAGATAGCTCTTTAAAAAGTTCTACCAATGTGATCTCAGATAACTGTTTAGTGAAAAACTCAAAGAAAACTCTGAACAGTCTGTGACTGGTACAAGAGCTTAAATTCATTTGGTTCATGTAGCTTTGCTTTTCAGGAGCAGTATGTCAGTCCCCAAAAGCACAGCATAGCCCTGTCACTGCAGAGTGACAGTGCACAGGGGACATTGCCAATGGACAAGACTTCTGGTCTATGCCCTTAGTTTGTTTCTTCTTGACATTTAGAGAAGTATTGAAACATATTTTCTTTTTATTGCTTTAGAGCCCCAGCTCTTACCTTATACAAAATACAGTAAAAACAAGTGAAAGGAAAAAAAATGGAAAAGAGTTTAAGTCTAGCCATTTAAAAAAACCAAGGGTTGTACTTTTTTTTTTTTTTAACTGCTTATTATTTGCACTTGCTCACATTTTACTGCATTTGTGTATTACCCATCTGGTTAAAATCCAGGGACTCACAATATTGAGTCTGTGTACTGGACAGACTCAAAAAACCCCCACAACTCCAGCAACAACAGAAAAAGAGCAATTGTGAGTCTTCTGGTAATTCTGAGTTGAAATCAGGCAGAAATGGAGGAACATAGAGGAAAAAGGACAATTGTGAGAGGACAAACGTCATTCAGTGGCTATAGTTTTTGTTGGACATCTCCTGTATCTTGAATACTCTTTGACACCCAGAGTGTCACAGAAGTCCATCATTAACATGACTATTGCATGAAGTCTGCCTCACTGATTCTGCATACATACATTATCAGCTAATTACATTTTTCATTCACATACATTGTGCCATTTTTTTTTAAATTCTGCAATTTAAAGCTTCAGACAGTGAGTTTGGCTTTGTAAAAGATTACTTATACCAGACCGTGACATTAGGTATCTTATAGAAAAATACAGAAAGGAGAAGGCTCCTAAAATAATAAAAATTTTTATTTTTAAAATAAAAACTGCTGTCCAGTGTTCCTCTGTGCCCCTGAATTCTCCATTGCTGAGTCAGGATGTTTTGTCCCACTCGGTTTTATCATTATTCTCCAAGAAACCCTGAGAAACTTTCTTCAACATGTAGGCCTTGCTGCTGGCTTTGGACAGGCTAAATAAAAATTGCAAATGCCACCATAGTCAGATGCCAATGTCAGCATTTTCTCATCTACTTGGGGAGATATACTACTCTTAATTTTATTTTTGTTTTCTCCACATTTCCTAACAACTTTAAACACTAATTGAAAAGTTATCCACTTGGTTTAAACTGATTTTTTTTTAATCTACATCTCAAGTCCATATGTAAAAAAATGTACCAAAAGCATCTTGAAAACATTGAAATTAGTATATTTAAATCCCTTTTATGACAGTCTAATATATTTTGTTTTCAAAGAAAATAATCACTGGTTGCACAAATCGTGCTGCGCACCATTAGCCCTTGTTTTCAGTAGAATACTGTTGATTCCTGTTCTGATATAAAGTATCTCTCATTATATATGTATTTATTTACCTGTAGACCTAGGAGTGTATGCTGGCCAAGTTATGGGTCCTAGAAGTAGGACCATTTATTTCCCCCGAACACAGTACCAGCAGTAAGAATTTCTCATGCCTTCATTATTTATAGTTTTAAAAAGCGTGTTGTTTGATGAGGCCTTCATTTCCCCCTTTCCCTAGGAGAGAAGCTGAATACAGATATTTTTGCAGATCTCTTTAACTTGCTAAGTCTTTTGATTCATCCTCTTTATTCTCCTACGCTGAGCATAAGAGTTTCAGTGACAGCTTAATCTCAGCCCCTGGTGCATTTTCCTCATTCCCATGATGGCAGCAAAGCATGGGAGTAGAGGATCTTACCTGAGGAGGGAGCAGTGGATATTCACCCTGTGGTTAGTGCAGATCACTGGCTCTCAGCAGACATAGACCCCTGACCCGCAGTTTGCCCCTGCTTTCCTGTTGGATGTTCTCCATGGTAAAAGAGGAAGCCAATTAAGCATTCACTTAAGGACTTACACCAGGCTCTGCGGCTAGAAAGCCCTGCCACCAAAGGCCAGGGTATTATTTTCAAGAAAAAAATTACAAACATGAAAATTGTATAAAATGGCATTCCATGTTTTTCTTCTGCAATAAAACTCCTTGGAAACAAGCCAGTCTTTAGCTACCCAGGGTATTCTGTGGTATTATAAGGTAAAAAGGTTGAAATACTCCATTTGCAATTTAAAAAAACACTTTTCCACAGTATGGTAGTGCTGTGTCCTCATTAAAAGAGCTCCAAGCAGCAGTTCATGACACTAGAAGATGTGGAACTTTGGCCTATTAAGTACAACTGCTGAGAAGACTATTTTTTTCCTAGAAAAATAAAAAGATTCTGTAAGTAACTTTAGTAAGCTAAGCTCTACTTTGCAAAAATGCATTAAAACAATGTATGCAAAAGTGCATATGAGTCCATAAGATTTTTCTGCTGTATTTAGTCTAAGACCACAATATTAGACACAAGGAAATAAGATACTGTGATGCTGTGGTAGCTGTGTGTCCTCATTATATGGAAATAAAATGTTATTTCAACCACTCCTGTTCCACTAGAGTGCTGTGTGTAAGAAAGTGTTTATGCTGATACAGACAAACAGTCCAACATTGCCTTTCATGAAATTACAGTAGCTGATTTCATCCATTACTACACATGGCAGAGAGAGATAACTAATTAACAGAGAATTCCCCATGAAAACATAATTCTAAAACATTTTGGCTTCACCTTTCAGCAGATGGACTGCAAGAGATACTATAGGAAAATGAATCAAGCCAATTGAGTGGTGGGGATTTTTTTCCTTATTTCTTGGTTTTTTTTTCCTGTAACACAGTTATTTTTGTCATCATGTTAATAAACCTGAGTAAAATTCAGGACTCACATATTTAAAATAGTAGTCCAATAAAGTTCGGCTGCAGCATCCACAGTTGAGCCTGATTTTTTGGAAATGCTGAGCCTCAAACGCTTTCCATTAATTTCCTCTGAGGGAAGAAGCCATACAGAGAGCAAATGGTGGGTGGAGCTGCCACCACTTGGGCATCTGGAGAAGAAGGCAAGCGAGAGAGCTCATTTAAGCCAACAGATCATATACCCAAATATTTCCAGCTAAAAACTTCAGTGATGAAAACAATTCTTTGTTTGCGCAATACCTTTTATTTTCTCTATTAAATGGACAACTTATTGCTCAGACATGCCAGCAGAAATCAAGAGAGGTGCATGCTAACCCCTGGTAATCCCCCTGGCTCTGAACGGAGAGCCCAGGTATTGCTTGCCATGCCCAACCATCCTTTGGAAGCAGCCTGTCCCAGCAGGACATGGAGAGATGTGCTCTCCAACACCACGGGAATGTTGAGGGCTCCACCTCTTCAGCAACCAAGGAAAAACTCGGGGAAAGGTGAGTGGAACATGTAGCCAGGTGCCATTATTCCCCTTTCCCCTGAAATAAAAAGCTGAATAGTCACCTCTTACACTCTCTTGCATCCACAAGAGCTCTTTTCTGAAGTTAAGAAGAGTAAGATGGGAAATCTCTGGAACTACAACTGTTTCTCATCCACTGCTACCCATGGTAGTCTGGAGAAAAGTTACAGAGCAAAGCTAAGGGATACCCACATGCATGGCACTCACTCCTGAGGTATGGTCAATAGAACAGATTTCTTTGGGACAAGCAAGATACTGGCAAACATTGGTCCCGGATGGATGAATTCAGAGAGCACTTGTGATTTTAAGAAGACAATTCTTCCTTCCATGACCAGTCCCAAATGATCTCTGAGTGTCTCACATCTTCCTGAACTTGTTCCTATCGTCTACTACAGGACATTTCTACAGACACAGATCCCCATTAAAAGCCTACAGCTGCTCTCCTGCAACTTGGTGAAGGCCCATCTCCTCCTTCACCACTTGTGCAGGCTCTTGGTCTGAGACAGTGTGGGTTGTTTAGTCCTCCACATCACCCTCTTTAGGCTCTCATCCAGAGAAAATGTCCCAGGCAACATCTCATGGGGACCAAGCCTTACACATATATACGTCACTTGGCAAGTACAAGCAAGACCCTTTCAGATAAGCTGTAGACAGGTCACAAGAGGATTCTAACAACAGGTCACCCAGAGATTCTAAAATCTGCCTGAGGCCACCATGTATTTGCAAGATATTCTTACTGAAATTTGTTTCAATTACAGAATCTATTGAATTTAAATGAGAGATGTTTGTCTTTAGGATTATTGGGAGGAAGTAAAACTGTTCAGTAATATTAAATATCCAAAATAATTTAGTCATCAGATTGTAAATACAATGGTTATTTGGCAAAACTTACAACAAGAACTGGCCTCACCAGACAAGAACTGTAATTGTCAATTGTAACTATATTTTACTGTACTGTGACTCTGCATAAAGATATTCTGATGTCAAGTGGGTGTTTTGAAGGCATACTGAATATTTTTCTTCTTGTCTTCCAGCACAGGAAAAGGAAAGGTGAATAAGTGAATGTTGTGAACATATTTTTAAAATTTAATATATTCCACCTTTTATTTTTGTCTCAATTTCAAGCAGATTCTGAATTATCAGGATTTTCAAAAACATGGTTTTTTGACAGCTAAAGCATCAGTCACATTCCCTAAAAATAGATAATCTTATCTATTGCTCAAGTTTAACACAATTTTTCACAGTTGGTATGAAGTATGCCTCTGTGTGTGGTGGAGGAAATTATTACAAATGTGCTACATGGACACTAAGGAGAAAATTCAAGAGAAAACATTGCTGTGTATTTTTTCTGATTTGAAGATGTGGCATGTCCAACCTAAATATTTTATGTCATATATTATATTGCAATTCACCCCTTTGTGTGGCTGCATTGAGCCACTTTGAGCAGAAAAAAGTGCTGCAACATACCGGCCCATCAAATGGAATTTGGATTAATTTTGCAAGATGATGCAAAATAGCTGCTATCTCTACTAGATTGCTTCGTCAGTTTGTCTGGCTTTTTTTTAGTTTGCTGTCCTCATTATTCAACCTCCAGTCTCATCATGGTCACCAAAACATTTGCTATCCCTCTATATTTTCTACCCAATTTGTTGATTTATTCAGATGCAGCATTCTATCCCATTTGCTGATTCAATCACATGCCATATATGCCAAACAAATATTTGTATGTGGCAATGAATGTTCTAAAATATTTTGTTTCGGGGGAAGTTTATTCTTCTGCAGGTACTGCTGCACAGTAGCTCTTTCAGAGATGCCCAGGAAGACTTGTTCTCGAGGTCAACTCTCCCACCATTCACTACGGAAATGGTTTGATAAAGCTTGTTTTCTGCTGTGATGGGGAGAACTGCTTTGAGAAGTCAGGATATTGAATGGTGCTGTCTTTTGTCAGTCACACTATGACTTGCACAGGTCAAAACAATCACATTACTGGAGCAACCTCAAGTTCACTGGTAGCAGTGGGATTTTGTAAACATTTTGAAAAGAGTGTAGGGAGAAAAACTGGGGATGTGGTCATTAAATCTTCAATTCTGAGCATCATACACAATTTCAGAAGTTTTAACTAGATGGATGCAGAAAGTATCTTTGTAGCTTTCCGATTAAAGGAGATGTAGCGTGAGCACTTATTTTCTTACTGTACTGATATCTTTCTAAAGTCGTGAGCCAGACACAGTTAAAAGGAGTTACCTTTATAAGGATTAAAAAGGGGTTGCCTTTATAAGGATCCATAGGTGCACAATTTGACGAGTGGAAAACACTGAGGATGCACACCTAGCATAATGCATACAAATTTTTTATGTTAAGCAAATTAGCATATCTGACAAAAGTACAGTTAGAGACATAAGTGGTGAGGTAATTTCTCCCCAGTTCAACCCTATTTAATTCCTCCCTGGTTCAACCGTCTTTTAATTCTCCCCCTTTGGACAGGAACTAAATTTTGTTTATGAAAATGTGTCTCAGAGAGCTGGTTTCAACTTTGGCTCCCCCAAGAATCTAACCTTGGACCCCCAGCTTGGAGCCACTGAGGAATTTATTTTGTCCTTCTGTCTAATAGCATAGGTAAACTCCTAGCTGCAAATATTATGATAGGTTACAGAGCTACAAATAAATGTGTTAAGAATATAGAAAATATATAAAAAATAGAAAATATATAAAAGAATATAGAAAATATATAAAAGGAAAAAGACAAAAATTAATTCAGCATCAGTACCCATTTTTAATAGTTTTAACAGATCTACTTATGCCTTCAGGGGAAACTCCACTACACTAGCATGTCTGTGTTACATCCCACTGCACCGTGTCCCTGCTTCCATGCACCACACCCCTGTGAGCCCAGGTTAGCCCTGCAGGATAGTGTCAGGGCAAAAACAGATCTGGCAACAGCTCTCAGGTTTGAGGGACAAATGGCTGCATACCATTTGTATACACAAACTTTGTCTTATCATATTGTTTGGGAGGAAGAAGACTCTACCTTTAGTGGCACAACACTTCCTCCTCAAATTTTTTATCACTCCTATGAGCTCTACCTGTTTGATAATTTGCATCTGCTTGCTTGATAAACAGTTCTCTAGAACTGAGATTACATAAATAACAAATGACATGGCAAGTACATGGTATTATAAAAGCTTAGAAATAAAAAAATCATGGATGAGGAAGCACCTTTTACTGATTTTGGGTTCTCTTCCCCAGCTGTAACTAAAATAGGGTGCTTTTTGAGTTTCCTTTTACATGCATTTTCTTCTTTGTTCAAAAAGCAGCTGTCTGTAAGTTGGTGTCCTGCACATTGAGCAATGACACGCCTGGCCGTGTGCTGTGGGAAGACAGATTTTAGGAACCATTGCAAGCATTTCAACATGCTAAACCCAGAACTTCAGCTGCTTGAAGAATTCTGTTGAGGCAGAAGCTGAGAAGACCCAAATTAATCTTTAGCGTCCCAGAGTCACTTGTGCAGCACTGTCTCAAGGCTCACCCTGAAGTCCAGGGCTTTGTGATACCTAAGAGTTTAAGAAATACATTTCTTAGAGAGATGATTGCAATTATGTATCATGACATTCTTCCAAATACTGTTTCAAAGGAAATAATTTCCAAGCTCACAATAAGTACAAGAAACTTGCTTAAAGGTTAGGTGTCCCTAATACATCCAGCAATCAACATCATTATTAAGATCTCATGTTTTTTCTTCATTTATCCGGGGCTGACTGGGTGTTGGGCCCAAGCACAGCATAGGCTCACAATTTCCGTGCTCACCAATTTAACTTATAGTAAAATTGTTAATCTGCCTTGTTTCCTGTTTACGTGAAGATCTTTGAGGTCTGTTCTTTCCTCTGGAAATCAGATGGATTTGTTACTTGGTCTTCCAGAAACACAGGGCCAGAGTATGTACTTTTTTTTTTTACAGGAAAAGGGACTTATATGGAGAAATATAAAACACGGAATGGTGATGGGGAAGGAAGTGGAAGGACTACGAAGTGAAAAGAATCAGGAGAGGACTAAAACTCTAATGAAATCTGGGTGCAAGCAAAACAAGTTAAACTCTAGATCAATATGGTTTGGGATTCCGAAATATCCTCAACAGAAGACAGGTTGGCCCAGCACAGCCTGTCTCCACAGGACAGGTAACCTCCACCTGATGAATCTTATCACTTAGAAAACATTCAAACTCAGAACTTCAACCCTCATCTCCATGATCATTAAATTCCCTGGTTTTTTTTTTCATTCCAAATCAGGACTGTTACCCCCCTCACCCTCCAGCACCAATGATATGGAGGCACGGAATAGTTCAGTGCTTTGACCAAAGAGTGACGTCACACAGATACAAATAGAGATGTGTGGTGTGCATGGCATTGTCCTCAGCCCATCAAAGAACAGACTGTGGGAAACTAGTTCCCATGCTCACCCACAGGGGCATTTTATTATTTGATAGCAGTTCCACTCCAAGCCCTGTGCTAATGGCTCTGGAATCCAAACACAAATGCTGCATTGAAGGGAGATGAATTTATTTTGACCTTTACTGAAAATGTGCTGTGAAACAAAGCACTTAAGCATTTAGAGCCAGTTACATCTTCACATTATACAGGTCCATGTTGATGGGGAGAGTGCTAACCAACCGAAGTTACAGTCGAGAGCTGGAGTGTGTAAAACTCTTCAGGGGAATATATTACATCCCCAGATCAGCCTGTGTATCTTGTCTCAGCCTGTGGAGCCCAGGGTGTGGAAACAAGGGATAAAGGAGATCCCTAGCCAGAGAGAGGGAGGAAAGCCATCCATTGGGTGACCTTCGGAACCTTCTTAAAACTGACCAGAAGGAAAAGGCCGGGGGAAAGGTAGTGAAAAGGTCATATGCCAACTTTATCACCCAGACTAGTGCCTCTCCCCGGCGGTAGTCCAGGAAGCCAGTAAAGCGAGGGTGCCCCACCACCACCCCCGCCTGCGCCTGCTAGCAGGGCCGTTTCTCTCCTCCTTCCACCACTAATTCCTCCTTCACGGCGCCCGTCTGGCCGGCAGAGCCGAGCGAGAGCAGAGCGCCCGGGGCCCCGCGCACTGCCGGACCCAGCTCCGGCTCCGGCTGGCGGCCGCTCCCCGGCCCCGGTTCCCGTGTCGGGGAGTTGAGATGTTAACTACAGCAACACGCGAGGCTCAAAGTCCCTGATGCATGATGAATGGGTGCTGGGCCAGCATCTTAAAATCTATGCTTTTGCTTCTCCTTAAACACTTTAAAATGACAGCGCAATAGATCAAACACTTTTACTGGAAGGAGAAGCTTTGGCAATTTAGTTTAACCAAGTGCACACTTATCAGTATCCCAGTCCCGTGTCCGTTCCGTCCCGTCCGCCTTCCCCCCCGCCTCTTCCCCTGGCCATTACGCCTTCCCCGGGTGAGCGGGGGCCGGGAGGGGATGACAGCACGGCCCCGGGGACTCGCGGCGACCGCGGCTCCCGGCTTCTGTCGGCCGACCGGCCGGCATCTCTCCCTCCCCTCCATCCCTCCCTCCCCTTTCCCCTTCCTTCCCTTCCCTCCCCCGCCTCTCCTCCGGGTGGAGAAGTTGGCGCGCTGCCCATTCAGGCATTCAGCGTCAGCTCCTCAGGGATCAGCAAGCAAAGTCACAGTCTGCACAAACAGAGCTTTCAAATTCATAAAATTCATAGGATTTTTCACAAATGAATGAACACAATTTTCTACCAATTTCCTCATTATGCAAATATGCAAAATATCAAATTTAGGCCAATTAGGGTCCTCCACAGTCCCAAATTCACCCGTTTAAGCCATAATTGCAGAAACTATCAAATAATTACGGTCGCTAATTGGAAATATTTGTGACAGATACAACAAATTCTTGCGCAAATTACATTTCATTCTAGGAACCACTGCGCGCCACTGAAATTTTATCGAAGTCTAATTTAACTTACATAATGAGTTGAATTGAGTACTTGTTATCAAATTTGAGCAATTCATAGCCCCGTAATGTGGAATGATCAAATAAATTAAAAGGGAATTTATTCAATATTTTGTTGCGATCCTTTTTTTCGAAACCATTGCTATTTTGTAGGGAATTTCCTTCTGCTCCGGCTGCCCGAGTGGGTGACATGTGTCATAAAAACCCCAGCAGCCGGAGAAGCAGCAGCAGCCAAGTGTCCTGAGAGCTGACAGAAGATAAAGGGCAACATTTCCAGTTATAGCTTCTTCCCCCGCACCATCACTCTTCCTGCAGATGGAGGGAGAGGGATCGTAAAATGCACGCTCTTACTTTGAAAAATACCTTTGGATCCTACATAATTTCATTTTTCCTTTTTTTTTTTCTTTCTTTCTTTTTCTTTTTTTTTTTTTTTTTTCCCCTCTTTTTTGGTAATGCTTCCGGGTGACAGAGGAGCAGAAGGGTGAGCATGTCGCGGCCCGGCTGTGCCCACGGGAGCCCCTGGCCGGGGCGAGCTGGGGCCCTCCCCGCAGGGCTGCGGTGCCCGGGCGCCAGGCTGTGCCCCCGCCCGCCCCCAGCTCTGCGCGGCGAGGGCTGTGTCCTTCGGGGAGCCCTGTGCCCCTGCTCCCCTCCCACGCGTGTGCACAGGAGCACGCGTAGGCGCAGGGCGCGGTGCGAGCCGGCCCCAAGGCGCAGTGCCCTGCGCGGCGGGGCGGGCGCTGCGCTTTGTGTGCAGCCGGAGCCTCTGCGGCCGCTTCTGGCAGCTCGGCGAGGGGGGCTCCGGGTGAAAGGACAGCGTAAAATGCAAACTAATGCTACACATTTGTATACAATAACTGGGTATAACCGATAATTATTAAATACATACTTTGGGCTTGTGCGTAAGACATTATATACTGCCTATATTTATATCTATACCCCTTGAGTTACCCTCCAAGAAGAAGGTCAGTTCCCTGGACATGAACATTTATTTTTCTTTCTCACAGTATACACACACACGCACACATTTTTTAACTGCCTGTGGCCTCGTTGGCGGATTATAAATGTCTCCTTCTCGCTGTGATTTGTTTAATCCGTGGAAATGGTGCTGGTCCTATGTAAACAAGCCAAGTGCGGAATGAAGGCAGTCACCCATGCGTGGCCAGCCTGCCTATTTGTCAGAAAACCTTCATAAATACTGAGCCGGGGCTGGGCAAGGATGTGATGTCTCCATTTTTGCCAGGAAAGGGCACGGGGAAGACAAAGCGAGGCAGAGCGCCGTGTAACCTTTCAGGGAGAGCGAGCGCGGCGCTCCCGCCCGCCGGGGCCGGGGCCGGGGCCGGGGCTGCCTCGCCGCCGCCGCCCCTGCGATGGTGAACCGGCGCTCGGGAGGCAGTGCAATAATACCCTTATAGAATGCAAGCGTCCAGCACATTAACGCGTGCAAAATCACACACCAAGCCCAGGGCGCCGAGCTGTTGTCGTTCAGGTTTTTTTATTTCATTTTGTTTATTTGGGGGATTTTGAGGGGGTTGGTTTTGTTTGGTTGGTTCGTTGGGCTTTTTAAAAATTATACACTGAGTGAGTATGGAAAACTGATATCCTCTTCATGTTCTTTGCTCCAGCTCCTACCGTCATTTTATTCTCTGCAAACCTGGGAGGACCAGGTTTTTTTGGTTTTTTTTTTTTTCTTTTGTTTTTATCTTTGTTTTGAGGGGCTGTATTTCTTTCTGTTAACACTTATTAATCTAAAATGTCAGTGTGATTGAAGAAAATCTTAATTGTTCTCAAAGACTGCCTTACTGCGTCATTACAAGAACTTATTATGTCCATCGTGTTATTTATTTATATTTTATTTGAGGAAAAGCGCCTGAGCGCCTAATCAGACACTTTATAACAAAACCAGTAATTACTTCCGGTAATTATCATGCCCCTTATTAAAAAAAAAAAAAAAAAAAAAGTGAGAAAATGTCGAGTATTAAAACGTGAAAGCAGCTATTAATCAAACCTTTACACCTTCTTTAACTCAGGCGTGATGGTGGGTGTTATCATAAATCTACTCTGATAGTAACACAAGAATAATGAGTTCAGTAATGATACCGATGATGATGATAATGATTTTAACCAACAAAGAATGGTGTAGATTTATTGCTAATAATGTGGTACAGGAACCTCTTCATTAAAATTACCTGTATGTACTCCTCACTGTTGAAAAGAAGATTACAAAGAGTGGTTTTGCGCATTACCACAGCCCCACGCAGCCGCTGGAGAGTGGCTGCGGGCAGCGCCAGAGGCCCTGACCCGGGGCCCGGCCGTGCCGCGGGGGCCGCGGGGCCGGGGCAGCCCTGCCGCCCGGGCCGGGGGTCGGTGCCGGGGGCGGAGGGCGCTCAGGGGAGCAAGGGCTCCCCTCTGCCCGCGGCCAGGCCGCTCCACGCCAGCGCGGGGTGAGGCGAGGACAGGAACCCGCGTTGCTCGGCGGTGCCAGCCTCGGGCGGGCTGCCGGCGACCTTCCCCAGGCACGGGTGGAGGAGCCGCCCGGGGCTCTGCGGGAGGAGCAGCTGCCCCGCCCGAGCCTCCCGCCCACGGCCGGCCCGGCTTCACCGCCGCGCCCCCGGCTCCTTCCTCTCCCTCCAGGGCGCGGGGCTAAACAAACCCGTCCTGCGAGGCCTCCTTCCGCCGGGACGGCGTTTTAACTCCTCTCCGGTTGTCCTAAAAACTCCTGACCCTCGCCCCTCGTCCCGTCGGAAGGCGAGCCGCGGCTATACGCGCAGTGTCTTGCCTCTAATCTGTTTGCAATAACGAATTTTCAATGTTAAAAAAAGCTAATAAAATTGATTCAGGTAAGATGCGCTTAATAAAATAGTGACATAATTACAGTTTGTACATAATAATACATCTGTAGTATTATAACCTTGGCTATGAGTTATGAAATCAGTGTATAGGCCAATTAGCCACATACGATTTTTTTTAACTAAGACACTATAAACACTGGTTTTAAATGTCCTAATTAGTTACTTGCTCATTAATTAACTTTCTGATTAATTGTGTAGCAATCTAATTTGCAGATGAGGCACTTAAACAGTGATACCTTGTAACTCTTTCGTCTTTAAAATTCGTAATTAAAATACATTTTGCCACCGGTCGGTCCGCTAGTTTGGAGGGAGATGCCCTGCCAAGCGGAGAGGCGATTCGGACGACCCCTTGCAAAGTTTGGTCCCCTTGGGTGGTGCTGCGGCGCTGTTCCCTCACCCTGGAAGAGGGTGTAGAGCTTCACAAACGCGGTGTGGCCCCGAGCCCTTACCGAAGGGGGCATCTGCTCGGTATCTCATCCTTCGAGTCGTTTTTCGCCCCTCACTGGGGAATCCACCGTGGCTTGCGGAATGGTTTTCCTCCGTTCCCCACCCCCATGCCCACTGGCATCTGATCCGCGAGGGGTGATTTAATGTGCCGGACCACGGGATAATGGTAGGAGTACATTTAAATCACTGCCTGGCCGCTACAGTAATACCCCGTGGCGGTGCCATTAGCATCAGAAAGCCAGGCACTGTCATGAATCGCTGTTTTCCACCAGAGCCATTGTGGCCCGGGTTTGTCTCTGGTCCCAACCTGCAAAAGCCTTTAGCCCTTATGGCAGATCATTCTCTAAGTGAATAGAGATGAAGGCAGGGATATTAAGTGACTCTATAAAACATCCCGGACACAATTGTGTGATTGATGGAGGACAAAGTGGGAACAGCAGGACACGGGATCCTGGGAGAAGCAGCCCTGTCAGTGTGAGAAACCCATCTCTGGAAACAGCTTCTCCTGGTGGAGTTTGCAGTCTATTTGTATGAGTAATCAGCTGATACCCCTCTCTGTCAGCCGTGTTTACTCACTGATTTTCTCAACAAGACAACCATTGACACTGGATGGATGGGGCTAATCTGGCGCAGAACTGGCGGCTTTGCAGAGGCTACAGGTCGAAAATAGAGCGCCGTGCCAGCTTCACCTCGCCTAATCTAGCGGCTAATATTTATTAGAGCCAATTTAGACCGCGCTCCCGCAAAGAGCAAGGAAAGGCCCGGGTGCAATTAATAACACAAGCAACAACAATTGCCAGGCACATCCGCAAATAAAGGACGCAAAGAAACGCAGGAGAGGGGGCAGCCACGGGCATACCGCTCCAGAAAGGGAATCGGGGTTTCTCCAAAAGAAAACCAAAAAAAACCAAACCCATCACAAAACAAGCCCTGGAGGGAGAGAGGCGAGACAGCCATCGGGGGAGTGCACACACACGCACACACAGAGGCACACGCGGACCCTCCTGCGCCCCGCGGAGCCAGGGCAGCGGCGCGGCTCCCTCGGCCGGCGGCGGCAGCGCGGAGCGCGGGCGGCCCTGCCCCTGCCCCTGCCCCTGCCCGCCTGGTCCCGACTCCCTCTCTGCCGAGCCGGCGGCAGCTCCTTGCTAATTGCTCGGCTCCCTTCATGCACACATCTCCACTAATTTTCCATTTCTCATTCTGCAGGTAGGTGGTGGGAGGCGGCTCGGGGAATACGGCACATTCTCTTAGCTACCGCATGAATACAGTTTGTGGTGTCCATCAAGTCCTTCTTGTAAAGGTGGTTTGGTAAATTAACAGATTCGCTGTATAATCAGGCATGCGGTACAGAGGCCAGTGAGCTCTCCCGTTTAACCAGGTGAGATTTCATCATCTAATGGGCTGGGAGGTGTGACAGAGATGCTAAGTTATCAATTAAACTTCACAAATATCATTCGATTGCAATTTTAGGTCAGCGCCAAGTTATTACTGGAGAAAGGGAAAAAACCTACAGAAACGGCAACAACAGGGAAACATCTAATCTTTTTAAAGAAATTAAATAACATGGCTCCAATTTTCAATGGTGGGTTTCTTAATAATTTTATTGTCTGGTTATATATTTCCAGGCGCCTGTAGCTAGTAGCCCACGCTATAACCAGACATAGACAGGAGGACATTCAGAACCACATATGACTAATACATCTAAGATGGTACAGGAATATTTACATTCTGAAGTTAACCCACTGGAAACTACTTTAAAATCCTTTATAACGTGGAATTTACCCAAACCTTACGTAACATGAAAGGTGGCGGAAAACCAGAGGGCTAGAAATAATAAACTGAAACAAGTGAAAATAAACTTACTGTAATGGTGAAAACAATTATGAAGGAAAAACCTTTGCAGAAAAGGTTAGTTGAATCGTGGCTTTGAACAACGCCGGCTGAGGGCAGGGTGCCCTGCCTGGATGTGGGAGACTCACGCTCCAATCTCTGGCATTCCTGCAAAGCAGTGGAATCCTACTACTTTTACATCTTTTAAACGTATTTCTGTTAATGTAGAGAGACACAATCCAGAGCCCAGGGCTTGCCTCCAGCTCGGTGTCCCCTCGGAAAGGATGCCAAAGTGTACAACTGGAGAGCTCTGTTTCTTTTTTCCTATTTTTTCCCCTGTCCCGGGGTGTTCTATACAGTTAAATACCTAAATTGTAACGTAACCAAAAAATATCATTAGCTTTGTCTGCTGACACCAGGGATGTAGGTAAAGAATTTTTCATTTAATTTGATAGTGTATAAAGCACTTAAGGTACTTGATGATTTATTGATCAAGTAGAAATCAGGGCATCCAACAGCTACTTATTTAATCCCTACTCACACGATTAAATATGAAATTAACTTTTTTTTTTTTGTCAATTTGCGCAACAAGCCTTACGCTATGAAGAACAGAAGAGAACAGCTCTTCAGGTATAAATCTTCCCCTTTTGCTAATATGAATTACTGCGAGTCCCCTGAACCGCCACTGAACTGTAAACACTGTTTTAATGGACAGTAATGGCACCGTGTGATTTTTAGCCATTGTTCCAAAATGACTACGGTGTTTATGGCTGCCATTAAACAGGAATTAAAGAGTTATGAAAGTCTCCAGTAATGAGGACTCCGGCACTTTATAAGCCTTTCCTGTCTCTGCCTCCCTCCCCCTTTCCTGGAAGGCGGAGAGGCTCGGCCGCGGCAGCCACCGCCCAGCAGTTTGCGGGCAGCGAGCGCCTGCGGCACGGCACGGCACGGCACGGCACGGCACGGCACGGCCCGGGCTCCTCTGCAGCCAAATGGCTCAAGGCGAGTTTCCCGCAGCTCGGGCGCGGATCTCCGACGGGTCCCCGGCTGGAGCCGGCACGTTTCTCTTTGCATTAGCAAAGCCCAAAGTCATCCAGTTTGCGCTAATCACCACAATTAGTCCAGAATTATCACCGGACTCTGACAGACGTTCCTTGTAACTCTCTTTTATTTCCAACAGCCCTAATCAGCAGCTCTCATTACAAACGCTGATTAAACTGCAAATTATCCAGCAGTGGCCCTGTTCCCGTCTACCAGCAGCTCGTTCAATATCAATTAAGGCCAAGCGGCAAAGTCTGCAGCCTTAGAGAGCTTCCAACTGCCTGATAGTGGCACTTATTAGTTTGGAAAACTAGGAAAATACTAATAATCAACAACTGAGGGGAAAAGAGGAGGCCACCGAGCAGAGGGCGTGGGGGACCCCGGCGCGGCCGCCGCAGCAGGAGGAGGCGCCCCGCCACCGGGCCGGTCCCGCCGCCGACGCCGGAGAGGCTGCTCGGGACAGCGAAATGTATTAGATAAGGTAATATCCCGGGCTCATTGAAGTCGGTTTTGGAAATAATGAATCGTATTAACACATTAAAAAACCCTCTACAATCCAACATCATTGGGTCGTTCCGGTATCCGTTTTCAATTAGCGTTTAGGTTTGTTTTCTTTTTTTTTTTTTTTAATTTGACCCCTTCCCCTAAATAAAATGGAAGCTAATGACAGTTGATTTTATTTATTTATTTCGTCAAATTGAATTTACCCATCAGTGCGGACATGCACTAGTATTGTCTTCCTTTGCAGGGTTACTGGATGCCCAGAAGAATTAAAGACCTGAAGAGGCAGCAGAGAAACGGGAGAACTAAACCTGTCCTGGAGCATCTCCAACTGTTTTGTGGGAGTGGCAGGTTGTGAGGCTGGGGGTGTGGTGTTGAAGCCCTGCATAAATCCTTCCTCCCCAAGCAGAGCTCTCAAACCTCTCTATTGGAAAAGTCTCATGTCCCCATCTCTTTCTCCCACAGCAGACATACAGACACATATAAATGAAAATAAGTGATATCTTTTCTTCTGTATTCAAGTGGGAAGTCTGCCACAGCAGAGATCTGCTTCCCCACACATAATACACATATTGAGTTAATCATCCTTCCACCTGTCTTTCAGCAGTTACGTATCGTCACTTAACATTCAGTTTCACTCTAGGCCTCAATGAAAGAAGGAAGAGAAATTAAGGAAAGGAGGAAGAGAAATTATCCTCTGTACAGACCAAATGCATGTTTTGTTGAATGCTGGGTCAGGCAAACTACCATATTACCTTAGATTATCCTGTTTTCTTTAGCCGGCTCTTCTTGCTAAACAGAAGCCTAGAACAATCAGGACACTAAACTATTTCAGACATTGAAACCTGTGACCCCAAACATAGTTAATCCATGTGGTGTGTCTCCATGCTCTGAAAAACACAGCACACATAGTGAATTTGTCCATTTGTTTCTCATGCAACAGAGATGGACCGATGCTGTATCTCAGCCTGGACACAGCTTCTCCCACTGGCAGGGAGTCCGTACCAGGTACAAGGCCTGTCCTGATGACTGAAGGTTGCACAAAACCTCGGGTGCTAGTAGTAGAACGGGCTTTGAGAAGAAAACACTCAGATGTATGGCTAAATGGAAGGACCATGCCTGGACCTGGGGCTTCCCATGAGTTATTTGGGTGATGTCAATCTTTAGTTTCCCCAACTTAATGGTGCATTATTATGTGCTGTGTCCTTTTTTTCTCCACTATAGGAATAAAAGGCAATTGGAAACTTGAATGGGGAGTAAATAAGACTGGTACCACTATGGGGCATGACAGAGTAGGAAAAGCTGAGAAGTTTCCAAACAAGTACTTAACAGCTAGCAAGTGAGGGCATCATAAGTAAATACAAGGCTAGAGTAGGCCTTGCAGTCTTCATGGTACTTTTTGTCTGCAAATTTGTTCTAACAGGTAAAATGGTTGGTTAGATACCCTTCATCAGCATTACCAGATGTGTTTTACATGAACACGTGTCCCTTCCTCCTTTAAAAAAACTCCAGAAATAGAAACAAGATGCAAGAGCTCCTCTGACATCAATACAGCAGTGGAAATGTTGATTAAGAGGATAGTCCATTTTCTCTCCCTGTTATTGCACACTTGGACTGTCCATATAATGGTACAGCTGGTATTGTGAGAATAAATCTATAGTCACCAGGGTCCAGCCACTCCTGTCTGTGACCCGTGTATACCCAGATGTGTACACTCTCCATTTGTATACAGATGCACACTAGCCCTCCTCATCCTTTTCTGAAATACCACTGCATATTTGATTTGAGCTGACACCATCCAGAAGATCTCTTCATGTCTTAGAAGTGTACAAGGAGCTAGAACAAAGACATCACTTGCAGCAATAACACAAGGAGTTTTCCAGAGAAAAAGGTTGATGGATCTTGGTACAATTTCCCTTTTTTTGAGAAGCTGAAAACGGAATGTTATGCCAAGTCCTGAGCACGTTGCAAGGGAGGGGATGAATAAATCTTCTGGCTTAATTCATTTCTGTGTCACCTCCTTCAGCATTATTGATTGGCCAGGAGTAAAACTGACCAAAAGGAGATAAGGGTGGGAGGGAAAGACTTTTAAAATGTGACTTAATCTTCTCAAGCTGCTTGGATGCTTTTTATTCCTTAGGTCACTCAGAAGGTTGCTGTAACTTTCCCTTCACTTCTGCTCTTTCAGCTGTGCCCTGACTGACTCTTCCTTCTTATAATGAACCTGAGCTATTCCTTCATCCTCAAGGTCCTTTAAAGCCCTATCGTTATCTTTGCTCTCATCTTTGCATTGAGACACAGATATTTCCCTGAATAGCCGCTGGTGCCAGTTTTCATTAGTCACTTCTTAGTTTTTAAAGGAAGCATCTCTGTGCTCCCTTGGGCTTCCCAGTGTGTCCCAGTTACTTGCAAAACATCCTCCAACTCTCCCCAATCCCCTCAATCTCTCCCGTCCATCAGGAAAACACTGTTTAGGAGTTGGACATGCCAGTGAAAGATATCAGTAGGTCTTTTTGGTTCCCTGTATTTCTTTGGCTCCATCTCTGTGGAGTTGCTGTCCCATGCCGTACTTCTGAAGTCTGTGCTTTGAGTCAGAGGCCTCATCCTTGACTCTATTCTTGTAAAATGCTGAGCACAGCACTGGGCCTAATGCCAGGGGCATTTAGGCACTACCCTGTCTGTATTTGATGGAAGAACACATTTCATAGTGCTTTAAAATACATTTTAAATGGTAAAATTCCCTAAAGTATAAAATGTTGCTCAAATAATGTTGCTTTCCTCCACCTTTTTGCCAAGAGGTAAAAAACTTACTCTTGAAGATGATCCACTTCTAACCATATTCCCACTTGAGGATTACTTTCAATTGCTAGGTCTGTGTAATCCTTGGATTACCTTGCCACCAATCCATCCCACTGTTAAGAATCAGCAGTTTTACACCTATATTGAGCTCTACAGCTGACTTGGCTTCAATAGGAGCTAGACACTTGCATGTAAAAGCAGACTTCACCTCCTTTAGAAGATTGCTATCCCAATACAATAGCAAACAGGAAAGCTACTTAAGAGAATCATGCAACAAAAGAGGGTTTTTTTAATAGATCAACATAAATTACAACTTTCTTTAGTTGCTTAGAAGTGGTTCCATTCAATATCAGAATAAATTCTATACATTCAAAGCTGGCCTTATACAGGGAAGGATCAAGTAATTATTTTAATGTTTCAGGTCTTTTACCATTTTCTTTTTAGTAGGAAAGGCAGAAATCTGACTGGCCTTGCTCAGGAGTGTCAAGTAAAATGCTTCAAAACACTTCAGAGAATTTTGGCTCAAATACAGAAATCGCTGGTCTGGCATGAGACCTGGTCTATCAGTGGTTCCATCAAGGCTGGGATTTTCACTTAATATATCTCTGAGGTTATGTTCTTGAATATAACATATTCTTAGGTTAACTTGTGTTATTTGGGGGGGGGGGGGACATTTTTATTTTATTTTATTTTAAATGTAAAACTTTATGTAAGTGAAATGTATGAAAGGAGAATTATTTCAAGTAGTTGATCCCAATTTAAAAACTAAGATCTGAAACTGAGTAAATATTTTGTTTTCAAGCACAATCAGTTATTGTGCAGATCTTTGAATACAGATCTTCCTCATGCTGCAGCCTTTTTCCTATACCTGTTTTTTCCTATATCTATTTCATCAAATTCTATGAACTGCTGTCATGCACTGAATTAATTTCCCACTGAAGAGATACTTAGCTGCATCTCTTCTGGTTGAATTAAGTCCATTTTATTTAATAAAAACAAAGAGCAGTTAATCTCAATTTTATTCTATAGAATAAATTAGGACTAGATCTTAGGCTGATGTTTTTATAGTCTTCTATTTTTTAAAATAATCTTTGTTTTGGATATGCCGAACTCCACATATCCAGAGCCTCACTTTGCACTTCCATTTCGGGTGTCTGTGAGATTAGAATTAGGTATACACCATGTACAAAATTGCTAGTTACTGCAATACATGACGCAACAGAAGAAATAAGAAGAAAGAAGAAACAAATACATTTTTCAGTTAGTCTGATGTGGCTTATAGTATTTTGAATAAAAGATACACTTTAAATTGTATCTTATAATGATGTGTTTGTTTGGTCTTTAGTTCCTTTGGTTCTGCTAATGAGCTCACCCCTGACTGAAGCAACTGTCTTGACATAAATGAAACACTTTCAGATTTGCATGAATAAAACCAAGATCATAATCTGACATTAACTACTAGTTACCTAATTTAAAACTGTATCATTACAGTATTTAAATTAATTCAGTAGAAGTGGACTCTTCTTTTACAGTGTTAATTGGAAAAATTATACCTTCTAGATTTGTTTTTTGAATCTTTCTGAACTTGAAAAGAAACACAGATTCTGTCCACTGCTTGCAGACAGGCAATCAATCAGTGAGCATGCTTTCAGTTCCAGATCAGCTCCTACTTACAATGAGTAGAAACCTGTTACAATAACCTCAGCCACCACTATACAAATAGAACAAAGCTATTTGGGACCAGGGAAAACTAAAAATCCAACCAGCAAAGAGAAAAAATACCTCTGCCACACAAGAACAACAAACCAGTTTACTGAATACAATTCCACTGGTCTCTAATAAGCACTAATTTTTCTTTAACATAACTATACCTGTCTTTAGAGGACTCCAACAAGTATATTTTTCCTTAACAATTTGCATCATATCATGAGAGGGAAGAATACTTTTTTTCTTGAAATTTTCCAGTAAAATTCCACAGCATACTTTACCAGAATCTGACATTCTAACAAAAGCTCACATACATTTACTAGGATTACTTTTGTCCTTGGCCATTTTATTTGCTGAAGCTATCTTCTTATTCATAATCTTTCTGATGTGCTCTGTCCGGATTATTTGATTTGGTCTTTGCAGATGTAGAAAATAGGAATTGTACCTGTAACAGTAATTTGGGGGTTGGTGAATTTCTATGATAAGGTGGAGAGTGGAGTTTTTAATGAAACTAATATACACCTGTTCCACATTTTACCTTGAAATAACTGCAATTTTATTTAAAAGATAAATAAAAATATAAGTAGATGTAATAAACTTACTGTCTATGAACAAAGTAATAAAATGAAGGATCTTTACTATACAGCTGGTTTAATGCTGGAATATACACGTAATTCCTGATAAAAGTCTTTCATATCCAGGATGTGTAGTATACTAACATGAAGAGATACTGTGAACAGTAGGAAACATCAAATGTTTACAGATTCAGCACCATATAAAATGTGACAGACATTGAACAGAAAATATATCCCTCAAAAACAGAAATGTGCATTCACACCATGTTATTTGTATGTAAAATATGAAGCATCCCTGGTTTCTGAGAGCTGGAGAAGAGCATTATTCACTAGTTAATGTGGCATATCACAAAATCCATGTAAATGCTTCTCTTTTGCCTGCATATAAGATGGCTGAAAGTATTTTTCCACTTTCATGAAGACTTTTAAAAGCATCTGAAGTGTCACTTGCTTATCAGATATAATTTCAGATATGAACACCCAAATTCTGACTTTTCCTTGCTTTGATGCAAGTCTACTAAAATCATCATGATAGAAACCATGGTGTGACAAACTAGCAAAAGTCCAAAGCCTCCCTTCCTGCCTGTGCAGATGTCAAATCTTTTGGAGGCAGTCTGTCTGCACACACCCTTTCTCTAGTGTCATTCCTACATTTCCAAGCTTTCCCTGTACAAGGAGTGCACAAGTAAACTTGTGATCAAAACCACATGTACTATAAATCCCACGGCTATTTTTAAAAGTTCCGAGTGATATGTCAAAAAAATACTGCCAAGTACTGTTACATAGTAAAATCTCTGCAGGATTCCATGGGACAAAACCTCTCCAAACAATCTCTGTGAAGCTTTAGAGATACTGCTTGCCAATGACCTTTGGCACTGCTTCTTTTGCACATTCAAACCTGATAATGTCATGATTTCATCATCAGAGTTTCTTGAAAACAGAAGTAGCTGTCCTTTGGATCATTCTTCTAAGTGTAATTCGAGCTGCAGGGAAGGATGAAAGAGTAAGCACATGTTATAAAGGATGAAAGAGTAAGCACGTGTTATAGTTGTTACCCTATTTCTACACATGTTCAGTTTCTACAGTGTTCAATACAGCTAAACCGAATTGGCTGCAGAGATGCATTAGGAAACAGGAATTTATTGTCCAATGCCAGGTAAAAGTGCATCAGAGAGAGCCCTTGGTGGTGTAATCAGTCAGTGCTTTCTGATGGCTTTCCACAGAGAACATCACAAAGGCAGAAGTTTTGGAATAGATCTGCTGTATTGCCGGTCTGATGCAGTGGAGATGGGGTGAGGAATGAATTAGAGAGCTTCTAAGCGTGCCTTTGCTTTAACAAAATCTGCAGTTTTGTTTAGATTGAAGTTCGCAGATAGTTAGCAATGAATTTATTACTATTAAAAAAATAGAAATATCAATGAGAAAGAAGAGTTTATGATACTTATATGCAACTCTGGAAAAATGCATTTTAAGGATGTTTCAACACGGCTTAAGTACATGCGTAAGTCCATTCACATGAGAATGAAATCACTCTGATTTCTGTAGCTATATACACTCAAGTAGACTATGGTTGAAACAATGATAAAGCTCAAGCATGGGAAGCTAATTTTTCATTTTAAAAATTACTTGTTTGCTAAATTGAAAGTGTCTTGATTTCAATACCTGTTGTCTTGAATGAAGAGGAGGAAAACACTATAAGAGGCTGTTTTCTTACATAATTCAAATAAGGGCAATAGTGCTGCTTCGGTGTGGAATTATAGAAAAGAATTTCTTCCTGAGTAGTTCAGAATGCAAGGGCGAAATATGAGTGCATTCATGGGCACTGATTTAAAGCAAATAAAATGGTTTAAATTCTTTATTTCATGCAAAATTAGATGTTTAGATTTCTCTCGGGAATATTTTCCACGTTGTTATGTGTTCAGCTCCTCCCTACTTAGAGAAACACAATAAATGCCTAATTTTACCACGCCAAGTGACTTGTTCTGTAGTTCTTAAATGTAAAATTTCCATGTTTCTGAACAGAGAGGAAGAAAGAGGAGTTTCAAGTGGGAAGTGATATTTACAGGTGCCCCAGTATAATCAAGTGTATATTTTAGCATGAATTATTGCATAAGTTATAAACACATGTGGAATTTTAGTAATGCTTTGCAAGCTCTGGTCTGCAACTGACCTCACATGAAGGCTGTCTCACCAGTTTTATTTGCATCACACAAGTACTTACTTTCAATATAAAGCCATGCTCTCAGTAATTTCTTTATGAAACTTCAGATTTGCACCACAGAAGAGTTTTTAACAGTTTTCCATCCTCCTTTTTCAAAAATAATGATATGCATGCTACCGAAAGGAATTAATAATATCCACAGCTTTCCATACTGTTGTTTTATGCAAAATATAAATTAACCTTGCCTCCTTCTCTTAAGATCCTTTAATTCCTTCTCCTTAGTAATTAACAGTATATGATATTTCTTTCTTTCAAATACTTGCTCCAAGTGAGTTAAGAAACAGATAAACTAGTATAAACTATTGCTTTGAGGACATTGCTCCATTTTTTTTCTTTTTAACATTAGAGGTACTTAAGAGCAGAGGTAAAATAAACAGCGAAACTGAATCTGTGTAGGAAATACCAATCCCATACTTAATTCTGCAGTGTTGTCAGATGGTATATGAATTTTTTTCCAGCACAACACATCCATACTTTGAAAATCACTATCATTCTAGCTTTGAGAGTGTGAGGAGATGTCTGTCTGAACAATTTGTGCAAAAAGGTGAATAGATTATCATAGGATAGATAATTATTTTATATGCACTGCCAAGCTGATGTGTTTTCTCATGGGTGAAGAAGGACTGCTCTGAAGTAGGTAAGAATCATATGAATACAGTCTCTGTTTTACCGGTGTTACAGGATTAAAAAATATATGGGTACCTGAGTGTGAATGGCTCATCTGATTAAAGAGATGCAAAAGCCATGCAAGAGCTGGCACGACAGGACAGAAATGAGGCCTGACAGGATCCACCTGTACTGATGGGGAAAACACATCTTTGGGCATAAGATAGAGAGACCCACTGAGAGGCATTAAAACTAGAGTCAGTGGAGGAAGAGAATACCAACAGCTTTGCATAGATAAGCCAAGGGTTGGTGTGGCACTGCCTGGTAATGACAATGCTAGTGGGGAACATTTACACTGCTCTTGGGAGTGCAGAGGACTCTGAAATGCTTGTACACCAACTCATTATGTGTGAACAAAAATCAAGAATGTACACCTGTTCATACCTCTGATTTACCTGATAAAGTATGGCCAAGCAACTTACTTTGTTTTAAGAGTTTTTTGTCATAGCATTATGTTCTCATATTAAGATCAGAATTTCAAAAGTTCAAACAAAATAACTTGAGTAAGTTTGTACCCTCTTCAGGATATTTGCTGCTGTGCACAACAAGATATCATGGATAGAATGGGTGGTGGGATAGGAGAATGGATGGCAGAATGCCCTTGGATTTTGACATGAATGTAGAGATTAGTTAGAGCTACTTACTCTACTTATCAAACAAGCACTAGACTGGCAGAATTTACCTCTAAAATACACTTGCCTTAACAAGCAAAAAAGTGAGAACAGATACTCAGCATGAAACAGTGCTGAAGAACCTGTTTCTAAACTGAACAGGTTTTATGGATGAAGACATCCTAGGCTCACATGGACGGAATGCTCATTAGAAATTGGCATGCATCTTTGGTTGCTTATTAATCCCAAGGGAATCCAGTCTGTGCACTCCATCACCACCCTGTAACGTGAAGCAAGTAGTAATGGTCAGAAAATTTGCTTTGAAAATGCACTCCTGATGCAATTTAAAAAACTGCCTTAGGCACTAGGAATTCCAGGCATGAGACAAGACTATCAGTTCATTGGTTATACAAATGTTTGATTTCTGTTTTGCTAGGGTTCTGTGTTTGCTGTTCACTGAGGGCCAGACAAAGCAGACGGAGTGGGATAGGCTCTTCCCTTGTGGCTATCTCTTTTGTGGGGATGTGGTCTTCCATCCCTATTGCCAGTTATAGAATTGTGAGTCAATTAGTGAAAAGCAATTTTAGAACCTCTAGACAGAAATCATGCTCAATACTTCTTTATTTCTGTAATGTAATACACACTCATTACCAGCATATTAAAAAAAAGGGGGAAAAAAAGAAAAAAACGGGGAAAAAAAGGCAGAAAATAAGGATTTCTGCTTAAAATTATTGGTGCATTTCTAAAGCATCAGCTCTGTCTAGGATCTGTCCCTTAAACCTTTCTCCCAGATGGGGATTTAAGTAGATTGCTAAGTATTTGACAGATCTCACTATCAAGATCAATACTGAATTAGAAGACATAGCTAAGCATAACTGGGGGGAAATAATTAACAAAATTAAGGAGGGTTTTGCTCTATGGGGAACTATTAAAGTTATCTTTATGGGGTCATGTAAATGTAATAAAAGACTCTGCCTGCACCACAATGTAATTCTATATCAGAAATGGTCCCTGTAGATGTACCAAAAGATTATTTTACTAAAATTGCATGTGTATTCTCTTCTAGGCTAAGAAAAAGTAGAACAAAATCTTAAAAGTACAAATTTGTGAATTTTGCACAACACATATTTGAAGTTATCTGAACTCCATTTGTATCAATGGTACTTAGCTGGATTAGAGAGCACATTTCCCCTGAATAGTTATCCTACTCTACTAGAACAGGAGAACATAATTATATAGCTGTGCTTTAGGACGGTACACCTACTTTGCATGACAGAATCTACCCATGTATTTTTTGCATTTGAAGACTACAGAAAATGTTGCAAAATTATCTATTAGAAGAATCCCAAATAACACACATCTCTGTAAGACTCTGAATTAATTGTCCTTTAAAAAACAGAATGTAGATGTAATTTTAATTTGCCTTGTAACAAAAAAAAAAATCAGACTGAAGAATGTGATGTTTTAATATATCTTTTAGAGATGTGTGCAGCAAACCTGAATTGTTCATTACTGATTTAAGTTCTTCTCACTAAATGCTAGCATGCAGCTCTCTGAGGATCTGTTGTTCTTTTTTGCCTCCTCTTTTTCATTACTGCTTTTCCAATTACACTAAAAACAATTTAATCTGATCAGAAGTTCTCTTAAAATAATGTCAATTCTTATCTTAACTCAAAACCAAGGCTATCATAAGAGAATGTCAAGCTGAATTAATATTGCTCTGTCAATGCCACATGGATGGCGACCCTCATCCCTGCTCATAGCCTTGCCCAAGGTTGAAAGCACCCATTTAAACATGGGGTTTGCTTATTGCTGGAAATGTAGCCGTTCTGTATAAGCAGGGTGACCCAAGGACACCCTGTATGTTCACACCCTGACTGTATGACAAAATCATATCTCTGTTTCTCTGTGCTTTATTTTAATGAGCCCAGGATGCAAATACAAGGAAGCCACAAGGAAGTGCTCGTGGAATATACTTGCTGGCCTCTGTTGCAGCTCTTTTGCTTAGTTCCTGTTTCCCAAATTTTTAAATCCAGCATGAGAAGACTGATCTTTGCCATTTCATCAAATTTCTCCTCTAGCAAGTGTCAGGTCAACACTAAATGTTACGTGAGATTTTTCATCCTGATTCAATAATTTTCTTCTGTGGGATCATTGTCTTGTAGCACAAAAAATTGCTTTTCTTCAATAAAGTGTTAAAGGGTTGGGCATCTAGTTTCTACAGTGTTGCTCTAAATACTAGAACTTAGCAAGTGCATGTAATAAATAATGACTAAACGTACCTCTAGTCTGAACATAGTAAACATACCTCTACTTTTCTTCAAGACTGAAAATGCTCAGCTACCAATGTTTGTCCTTTGTTTTTAAGTTAGCACTAAACTAACACTCCTTTCCAATGTTTAAAAACAATTTAAACTAGTAGACAAGCAACTTTTATGGCCACTAGTCTAGGCTAGGGTGCCCTGTCCATAGAGGCATCTATCTGCTGCAGAAGGTAGCATGAACAGGGAGAACATGTGAGCTCAGTACCCCTTGTGAAAGTAATTTGTGAATTAATTGCTGGTAGTTGGTATCCAAAGACTAGCTTAATCCTCAAAGCTCAACATCTGTGTCTCTTCCAAAGCTCTTTGGCATCAACATATTGCATTTAGTTTTTCACAGCAAAAGCTGATTCTTTCTCAGAGTTCTGCTTTCCTATATCAGAGTTCTGATATCCTATGACACTGACTGTTCAGCTAATTGCCAGGTGAAAAAAAACCTTTCACCATTCTGAATTTGCTGTCTTTCTTATTTCTTATTTCCTTTCTGTCTACAACACAAACAGCATTTGTGTTGTAAGACAGAAAGTGTCTTCTACAGGCTATTTGTAATTTAAAATATTTTTATTAGATCCTTTTTTTGTTCCATAGAAACTAAATAAAATCCCTTGATCCTTTATCTGCATGTGAGTTTTTTCCCATGCCTACAAGTATCTGCATTTTCTTCTAATGATTTTCATTCTCCAGGTCTTCTGGGGCCTCTCCAACACTTGCCACATTGATCCCATGTTCAGCCTTGAGCTTGAGTCTAATCTACTTCGCCTTTCCATTGCTTGGACATAAGATTGGACTTCGATAAAGGCACATAGTAGGATTCAGCTGCAGCCCATTCTACCTTGAGTGCAGTGAAAAGCTCAGCCTGAACACATGCAGGCACAGTGATATTACCTGAGGCTGGGAGAACAATCAGCTCTGGGCTGTCTTCTGCTCTTCTTTTTAGGTGCAGTACAAACCTAGCCTAACTCTGCAAATGTGTCTTTTAGATTCAGCAAGGAGAACTGAGGACAGCATTTCAGAGCAGGAAAAGTATTCATTGAGGTTAAAAGTATGATGGCATTTTATTTTCTGTCTTGTTATCATCAGGATTCGGACACGTGCAAAAACACTTTGCCTTTTTTTGTTAAGCACAACAATTTTTAAATTTAGAACTCCCCCGAGATATGCACTTTTCCCTTATACTTTCATGATTTATTTGACCAACTTTCACATTACTTATTCAGCTGTCAGCTCATTCTGAGATTCTCATATCTTTTTGAGGTTTGCATATCTGAATTGCTTTTATGTCCACAGAAAGTTACTGTCCAAACACTGTTAATTAATAAAGCTGCACGTAACGAAAATGAGGCACTGAGAGACTTTCAGACTGAACAGAGATTTTGGAAGGCTGAATAAACTTACTGAAACACTTTCTCTTCTCTTCAGCATGATTAATTGTAAAAATATTAGAGGAAAACCCGTTTCAGAGCTGCTGTTCTGGAAATCATGGTGATGTGTGACATCTTTGAATAGCTGTTAGGATGTCAAATGATACTAGGGACAAGCATTAATGCAAACAAGAATGTTTTTACTGTCTTCAGTGGGTCACAGCTGAATTGCCACATAACCAATATGTACACATATTAAGACTGCTGCAGTCTTAATATGTGTACACATAATTGAAATACGGAATCATAGAGTCATCGAATCATTAAGGTTGGAATAGACCTCTAAGATCATAGAGTCAAATCATTAACTGAACACTACCAGGTCCACTGCTAAACCATGTCCCTAAACACATCTATATGATTTTTTGAACGCTTCCTGGGCAGCCTGTTCCAAGGCTTGACAGTGAAGAAATTTTTCCTGATATCTGATATCTACACCTCCCCTTGAGCAACTTGAATCCAATTTCACTGGCTCTGTTACCTGTTATTTGAGAGGAGAAGTTGATCCCCACCTGGCTACACCTTCCTTTCAGGCAGCTGTAGAGAATAATAAGGTCTCCCCTGAGTCTCCTCCTCTCCAAGCTGAAGAAACCCAGCTCTTCCAGCTGCTTCTAGTATCACTTATTGTATAGGTCCTTCACCAGCTCTGTTGCTCTTCTCTCTGGACATGCTCTAGCACCTCAATGTCTTTATTGCAGAGAGGGGTCTAAAGCCCCAGCCCTCACTTAGCACTTAACTTAAAAGAGTGGTGTAAGGTACTGCTTTTCCCTGAGATGGCACAAAGGACAGCTTTACGAAAGTTCCCTGGAGGTTGAAAAACAAGCTTTACTGGCAAACTTGAGAAGATCAAGAACCTAGCAAAATTCAAAGCAAACATTCAATCAGAATAAAGTATTTTACAAAACATTGACTTAGCAAACTCTAACACATCCAACTTTAAATTACCTAGATCTCAAGAAAAGTAAATTAGGAAAAAAAAAGGACAAACACAAAAAAGAAAGAGAGAAAAGAAGAATGTAGCTACCACCTTGGATCCAGCTGCCACAAAATCCAGGGACAATAGCAAGGTATCTGTCTGCATTTCTGTGCAATGTTTTTTACCTGGTCTGGCCATTCCCCACTCCCAGATTTGGTCACCTGGGGCAGGGTTGCTTCCACTGTGCCAATGACTGACAGCCATTATGGGCAGGACTGGAGGCTCCAGAGGTGTGGGGTGTGGAGCAGTGCACCATTTCACCTTCATAGAACTTGCCCTGCCCTACCTCCCACCCACACCTGCACACACCCACACCCACACCACAGTTGTTTTTTGCCAATAATAGTTTTCTCCAGTCTCTCACAAGGAGATATTTCTTTCTGTGACTGTCCTCACTAAGCTGAACTGCTCATTTCCAGAAAACAGGAGCGCTATTTGCAACTTTTACCCTTGGCTGCCTACTTTTTGCTATCCAATACTCAATTAGAAAATGATACACTCATGGATAGCTAGCTGTCCTCAATAGCTTACTATTCACCCATGAGCTGAAATGCTGAGAAAAATGTGAGAGAGGATATGGAAGGGCAGGTGCCCCATCCCTGGGAGCCTTCAAAGTCAGGCGGGACAAGGCTCTGATCAAGCTGACCTAGCTGAAGATATCCCTGCTCATTGCTGACGCAAGTAATTAACTTTTTAAGGTCCCTTCTGTGATTCTAAGATTCTATATTTCAGCTGTCTTGCACGAGAAATGACTGCTCATGTGACAGGCAGCCTACACAAGCCCATTTTAGCCAACATATTCATATGGCGTTTGTTTGAGCGCCACTTTTTGAGTACTCTGAGTTCAGGATTTAGAGTGCAAATCTTTTTATTAACTTGCTTTTATGGTCTTATACTTTTGAAAATTGGTTGGGCAAAAAAGCCTCAAAATGTAAACCTGCAATATTTAGCTCCTTTTGTCTTACTATAATTAGTAACACAAGTAATAAAATAGGCTGTGTACGATCAAATCACACACTTTGAAGTTAGATCATGACTTTCACCTGGATATTGGTAATTTCAGGAAGCAGAACTGTGCAAACTTCTGTGTAAGGAGTTAAAACTTCCTACCTGTAAAGTGAAAGCACACTCTAAAATCCCCCCTGGTCTGCAGTGATGCAATTTTGGGACAGAGTAGCAGAAGAAATATAAATGATACTTGAGTGTTTCATTCCAGACACTCTGTCTCCCTAATGATACATCAGAGTATTTTCATCTAACCTCTCCTGCTAAATCATTGGTAGTATTGGCTAGATATTGATGATAAATGTATCATATTGATAGCTAAATATTGGTAGCTAAATGTATCATAATGCATCATTGTAACATCTCCAATACCTGCTGATAAATGGCTTCAATTTCTTGCTACAACAGCAATTTATGAAAGAATATCATATAAACTTCAAGATAAACTCCCACAATTTGAAGAGATTGCCTCTTTTTACACTTTATAAATAGAAGCAAAGATTGTACATCTCCTCCAATATCTGTGTTGAAATGGTCTATTCTTATTCCCAAAGGAGTAGTATAGTGCTCAAATGGGGAGATTCTTTCTGGTCTAAACTGTTGTAAATCTGGAAGAGCTGAGGCAATTTACTCCAAAGAAGGATCTGTCCCCAGGAGCCTGCCTATTGTCAGCTCTCCAGCTCTCAAGCTTTACTGAATTGATTTCCTTTTTCTCTCTTTTTGCAAGGAGCCCTCACCCAAAGAGAACTAGCTGCTTGGGGATTGCCAAAATAGAACGGATGAAGAATGCCACAATTTTCAAAGAAGTTATTTTAGTAAAATGCACCAGGTGTTTCCCCTCTTCCCTGAGGGGAAAACTCTTTCCAGAGGAGCATAATATTAGCTATAAATATTACACATAAGAAGCCTTAGGACATTTGTTCTGTGGTAGGAAGCATATATGAGCCAGATAAGACACTGACCTGATTCCACTTTTGTGAGAACTTGCACTCATTAACATCTCATGCTAGGCAGGAGGAGGGGCAAAAAATTCTACATCAAACACTGTCAAAATATTTTCAAAACATTTCAATAGCCATGTTCCATGAAACACAAATGGAAAGCACAAAAAAGGTGACAGTAAGGCACATGGTTTATATAATTGCTCACATTTTCACTTGCGAGTAGTTGCTTTACTTCCAAGTTGTACTTGTAAAATCTTTATGTATCACCATCATTTATTTCTGGTATGGAATAAATGTACACATCTAATCAGGTCAGTATACAAGCAGGAACAAGCTGACAAAGTGTTCTTCGTGATCTTTTAATGTACCTCTTCTCTTTTCTATATTCCCTTCAGTTGTCATCTCCTCTTGTCTTCTGTCAGACTGTTGCAAGCATGAAAATAATAAATACTTCATAACCCAGCAACTTTATATAAGTGCTTTTAACACATAAGCTCTTCAGTGAGACATGAGACAGAAAATTTGAGTTGTTGGTCTCTTATTTCAAAATGGATGAGAAGACACTATGTTCCCTTTGTGCCACATCTCACAGACAGTGCCTGGGAGTTGACGGAGGGAAGATCTTCTGTCAGGACATACAGCACTGGCACATCAACAGTAGCACTAGTCCTTGAAGCAGAGACCCCCAGGCGCCTCAGGGAAGCCCCTGGGAGGTGAAGGTCCATCAGATTCCCTGAGACAGCTCATCTCACATCCCAGGACTGCTACAGCGATGTGCACTAGCCCCCACCCAAGCACAGCAGCTGGTCTCAGGTATGGAAACTTGCTTGCTTGAAACCTTGGGAAAGGTATCCCACACATGAACAGCTTTGCCTAGGAGAAGAGCACCTTGTTTTCATCATGCTGGCAGCTGTTGAGCAGAGAAGAGAACTTGGAGGTCAAGATTTACAGCTCTGTGTTTGTGTGCATGAAAGTGTTGAGTCCTCCCTTTCTTCCTTCAGATGATTCAAACTCTCGCAAATTTGGCCAGGCTCCCCTGATCTATGCTGCCTCCATTTTTAGGCTGATGCAACACCAAATTAAAACAAGAATAGCAGAAGTTTCCAAAGTTCTAGCAGCTGTTTGCTTGCTATGGATACCCTGCCCAGTGAGGACAGCTTTAAGGTCCCTCTTACTCTTCTGTTAGCAAAGAGAAAACCAAAAGGGCCTTTTGAGGCCTTTTTTGGCCCCCACACTCCCTTGTCCAGAAGGAGTGGGGACTGCTGGAGGACAAATGGGCTAAACAAGGACTTCATAATTAAATAAAGCAAATTAGCAAATGTTGGAGTCAGCCACTGGTTCTAACGAAAAGGTTTAGGGTAAGTAAACACTCAAGCATTTATACATGAAACCAAATCTGGCATGGAGGAGATCAAACCGTGTCATATTCAGGTAGAAGTTTGTATAGAAAAGCTGATCATATTTCTCAATTCTCAGACAAGGCAGTTCCTCTAAGTGCACCTGTTTAGTGTTGTTTGTGGTTTTTTTCCTTTCTTTCCAGCTGCTCACAACACCAATAAACAACTAAGGAATGCCATTACTGTAAAACATGCTGAACACCCCAAAGCTGTATTTACTGGAAGGATGTCACGTTATTGTTTCCATACCATTAAGTATTATTTTAGGCCTTATATAACCCTTAGAGATAAAAAAGGTTTTTCTTCAAGCCTCAAAGAAATGCAGTGAGAGACAATTTTCCAAGAGGTGCAGAAAAGTTATGCACACAGGTCCTGTTATTCATGCACTCACTAAGAAAATTTAGCTCCCTGCTCTTCCCTGCTCTTCCCAGTTTTCTCAGCAAGATGCAATAGGATTTAGAAAACAAAGAGATAAAATATTTTGGCCTGAGTGTCAGTGAAAAGAAGCTAATGTTATTTTTCATCTCCTGTTTTACAATATGATTTGATCTACATTCCCTGCAATTTTAAGAAAAGCTTTTGCAGAGCACAGTGATAATACATACAAGCTTCATCATTTATATGCTCTTTTCAACTTGATAGTGTGAGATTCAGGCTGCGCTCTTCCCTTTCCTTAAGCAGAGCTGTTTTTCCTCTATTTTATTAACCAGATTTACACAGAGAAGCAATGTGTCAAAGGTTCTGAAAATCAAGGACTTAAACTCAAGTATTTAGAGGCCTGAGCTATTACTTGTGACGTGTAACACAGAAATCAAAAATCTCGAAATATTATGGATTATTACCAGCACATGTTACCTGTGATAAGCTGGAGCAGAGTTAAGGGTAATCATAAACTCATATAACACGTCACTGTTAAATGATCATTTTATTTATGTTATGTTTGCATTGATTAAGGCACAGAAATCTTCATAGATCTGGGTCAATAATCAGGAGGACAAGGTGCAACATTTCTTGTTATTCTGGAAAAAACAGATTTAAGAATGTGACTATATTTCACGGGGCTATAGCTTACAGATTCTTGTTAGTCTTTATCTGCTCATAATTTTCCAATTATCAGGATTTAAAACAATGATAAGAAAACCTTGAATTAAATAGCTGATTTTAGAGTTTCTCTGCATTCATACTTGAGAATCAACTTTGTTGTCTCTGACTGGCACAATAATTAGCACAAGCTGATTTGCAACTATATGTGCAAGGTATATTTGATATATTTCAATGTATTTTTTATTTTATCATATAAATATACACAATGAGAGTATGACAGTCATTCTAACTTGTTTAGACTTTTACATTTCACATATATATTATCTCAGAAAAAGGACAAAACACTTCTCTCTCCTAAATGATCATTTTATTTTTTGTTTGTATCCCAATGCATTAGGGTAGAAATGGAAAATCAATTTAAATGCATAAAACTGGTTTGATTAATTGTTTTTAACTGTCTTAAACATATGGCATCCCTTTATTTCCCTGTAAGAAGGAAGTTTATTTAAAACTAGCCAGATTACTAAATGAAAGAAGGGGATACATTTAGTCAACTGAGGGATTACTTCTTGTCTCCAGCAGCTAATACTTAGATGTCTAACATGCAGATAAATGGCTAGTGAAATTATCGGAAGTGCCTATAGGGGCTACTGCCTCATTTACCCTGAAGTCAATAGGAGTTAGACATTTAATCTGTAGGAGGGATTTTGAAACTCCCACTGGTCATCTGTCTCCATCTCTAGGCACCAAAATATCTTTGGAAATCTGACCTCTCACTATTAGGGTTTTGTCTATATTGTCCACTTTTTTTGTTCATAGATTAGAACACAAAACAGGGCCACACTTTCAGCTTTCAAGCCATTCCTGAATTTTCCATGAGCAATGATGATTAAATGACAAAAGAACTGTACCTGCCAGTTCACCTAAATGAAAGAAAACAGGCACTTGTGAACAATATCTTAAAAGCAAGCATAAACCAATGTCAACATCATGGTAAAGGAAGAAAAAGAAGTGCATGAAAAAATAGTACATTACTGGATTTGAAGACATATTAATTATTTTAATAAAGTCTATGTTGACCTTAAAAATTCAGTATTTTTCTTCTAATTGCCAAGTGGCTCTCTTTGAGCAGGAGAATCTTTCTAGTGTACTGAAATTATGCTGAGAAAATCTAACCTTTATTAGAGGTTGAAGTGTTTTACATCTGAATTCAATTTTATTGTTAATGAAATTAATTTTACATATATTTTTCAATTAAATAAAAATATCTATTTTAATTCTTACTTTGCAGTACCTCTAGAAATTCACAAAAGCACACTGGATACCTGGGCTGCTGGTACAGTCACTGGGGCATTACATGTCTCCAAATACAAACCGAGCAGGGCACTTAAGAAAGTACTGGTGAGAAAACCATATCAAATTCAGCCTTTCAGTGTCTTTGCTGATGTGCTTTCAGGTGCTTCCTCATACTCAGGATGCCCTGTCTGAACTCTGTAATGGATTTAGACAGCGACATCTTTTCTCTTAAAAGCCTAAATGCATTGATGCTGCTGCTTTAACGAGTAGGTCAGTGGTATGAGCTTTCACCTTCCTTGAATTCCCTTTTCTGCCAAGCAAGGTCTCCTAAGAGAGCATCCATACAACAAGGCAAGCAGGAACTTTCCAAGGTGGGAGCCCCCCTAACCACATACTGAGATTTTACTATTTTGCCTATGCATCTTTTCTCACAGGGAGATGACCTAATCACTTGGCTGCACTGTTATTCTTTCTGTCTTGGCTTCAATCATGTGGAATTACTGTAGCAAACATGAAGCATCATGTACAGGCTAAAAGAAGTTTTTTCCATACTTAATATTTTCTGTGCTCTCACTGTGGATGTTTTCCTGGCGGCAAAATCTGTGCATTGACCCATGTCCTTCTAAATCCTGGACAATTTGGGTTAAGCTGTGGAGTTAAACCAACAGCAAATAATCACTCCGAAGATAAGGAAAGGACAGAAAACCTTGCTGGAATTTCTAAAGCAGTCTTAGGTGTGGCATGCTATGTATGGTCACTGCTGAGGTCTTTCTCTGCGTGCTTAGGCGAATTTTCCCCTAAGTCAATGTTGGAAATTCAGTACCTGCAAACTTTAAACGTACCCAGGATTAAAACAGAGTTGAGTTGGGGGCATGTGACTTTTTCAGTTTAGGCATTCAGTCTGGATTCATCTCATCTAGCTTTAGTCATTTGTAGGTGATGAATCATCCAAACAGTTTTAGATACCAACTTACACTGTATGAACCAAACAGCACGACTCAGATTCATTTAAGCAAGATGAAATTCGCTACTAAAGTATAACTCTGGTGTAGACGACATTTCAGGGGCCTGGTTTCCTTACGTTTGCTCATCTTTTCTGCTGGTTTAGAAATTATTGTTTCAGTATGTATTTTGAAAGTTTTATATATATTAAAAATAATGAGTTACATTTCTGAAGATAGAAAGGTTTTCATCCCTCACTGAAGACTAGAAATATGAAAACCCCAATAAACTGGTTTGATCAAGTTAATTTTAGTAAAATCAGTATTTTATATATTTACAGTGAGAGATCCTGATGTATATATTTATAGCCTTTTGTACCTAAGATGCCTTGTAAAAAATAAGTAAAAAGATCTCTATCTCACCTTGCTTCCCATAGAAAAATCACATTAACAGTCAAGAAGGGAGACTTCAGCACTAAGTTTGTACTCAATGGATGGACTTCAGATCCTGTAGCTCAGTCTTGTTCCTAAGTTTATGTGTAGGTATTTTGACAAGCAGACTTTAGGGATGGAGGGAACTACTCAGAATACCAGAATGGATGGACCACTTGGTGGATAAGGCTGCTAGTCAACCAATTGTTGTAGTCAATGGCTTGCTGTCAAAGTGGACATTGGCGACAAGTGATGTTCCTCTGGGGTCGGTATTGGGACTGCCACTGTTTAACATCTTTCTCAGCAACACAGTAGGATTGAGTATGCTCTCAGAACATCAGTAAACAACACCAAGTGTTAAAGGAGAAGCCACAGCCCAAGATGTCTCTCACCATTCAAGAAGTGTCACACACAAAACTCAGGCCTTCCTTGCTAGGACTGGAGCCTGTTCTCAGTGGGGCTGATGGGCTCCCTTCCAAATGCTTGCACACACACTCATTCTCAGGTGCACTTCTTCCTTCAGGCTCTGTCCTGGGTTTTCTGCAGCAGAATCTAAGGTGTCAGATTTATAAAAATCTATATTTTAATAGAGTGATACAGCAACAGATCAGCTTAAGCGGATCCAGAAGCAAAAAACCTCTGGGCAATTAGACCCCCCATGATTTATGCACCTGCCCTCACGAACTCTTCACGTGATTTCAAGTCCAATGGTGATTTTTGGGCTGGGATCCTCTAACACCTTATTGGATTCTTTCTCTATCTCCCCACAGCCAGGCTGTTAACTGCTCTTATCATGTTGAACTGTAGATTCTGCTGATGCCTGCAGCCTCCTTGTCTTCTGGTTTGTGTTTCTTGTGCACTAATCAGTCAGGACATAGTAATGAAAAAAGGCCTAGACTTAGGGACAAAAACCACTGTGCAACAACTAAACATCAGTGTGTTATTAATATTCTTCCCTAACTAAAGATAAAACACAATGCTGTACCAGCTAGCAATCAAACCAACTCTGTTCCCACATATCTGGGTGGAAGTCCACAGCTTACAGCTCAAGGGTGAAGTAAATCCAGCTGCTCATACTGAGCAAGTAGAGCCAAGCAAACAGCAGAATTAAATCACACAGTATTGTAATTCTGAGTGACCCATTCTGTTCAAAAATCACTTATTTAAGCTACACAAAAACATTTCTCAAACACCAAGCTGTATGGTACACCTGACACTGGACAAGAGGGGATGCCATCCACAGGAACCTTGTCTGGCATGAGAGCTGTGCCCATGCAAATCTCATGAATTTCAACAGGGCCAAATGCAAGGTCCTGTATGTGGTTCACAGCAATCCCAAGCACAAGTACAGGCTGGGTGGACAGTGGATTGGGAGCAGCCCTGAGGAGATGACGTGGGGCTGTTGGTGAAGGAGAAGCTCAACATGACCCATCAACATGTAGTTGCAGCCCAGAATGCCAGTTGTGTCCTGGGCTGCATAAAAAGCAGCATGGCTAGTAAGGCAAGGAGAGGATTCTGCTACTCTGCTCTAGACTCCCAAGACTCCACCTGCAGTGCTGCATCCTACTCTGAGGCCCCCTGAAGAAGAAAGTCATGGATATCCTGGAACAAGTCTGCAGGAGGGAGACCAAGATAAGCAGAGGAATGGGGCACCTCTCCTGTGAGGAGAGCCTGAGAGAATTGAGGGTGTTCAGCCTGGAGAAGAAAAGGCTCCATGGAGACCTTATAGCTGTATACCTTCCAGTACCTACAACAGGCCTACAAGAGAGTTGGAGAAGAACTTTCAAGAAAGGCACATAGTGACAGGATAAGGAGGAATGGCTTCAAACTGAAAGAGGGCAGCTTTAGACTAGATGTAAGAAAAAAATTCTTTGCTGTAAGGGTGGTGAGGCACAGGAACAGGTTGCCCAGAGAAGTTGTAGATGCCCCATCCCTGAAATTGTCCAAGGCTGGGTTGGATGGCAACCTATGGGTCTGGGCAACCTGGTCTATTGGAAGGTGCCCATGGTGAGGAGGGTTGGAATTACATATCCTTCCAATGCAAACCATTCTATGATTCTACAATATAAACCCTTGTAGAGATTTTACATGCTAATTTCTACACTGAGACTTAACTTGCAGTTAAACTGTGCAGATAATCACTCTGACAAAGGCCAGTATCCACATAGGACACAGGAGTCCTGCAAAAATCAACTTCATCAAAAAACGGCCACACACCTGTTTTTGGAGGATGCATCCTCTTTTCCATCCTAAACTCTTGACTATGTGTTGCCTTTTCCCCTTCCCTAGTGTTTAAGGTACTAGGAAGGTACAGACTCCCCAAACATCCTACCACATATTCCCCCTTCAAAATTATTCTCCCTACATCATGCTTTGTAAGATCATTAAATTTAGTTTAAAGCCCACCCTGGGCAGAGAAGTTCATACTCGTAAATCCATTAAGCCTTCTCATTTCCCCCTAAAGTTCAAAAGTTCAGATTGTGCTCAGCTCTGCAACAAAGTTGTGCAGCTTGGTGTTCGTAAAGACCTATGTATCCATTCTTCCAGAACCCAATTGGTCCTTTCAGTTCATTAGTTACATACTCTGTTCATAAAGCCCTCAACACCCATTCTTCCAGACCCTGATTGGTTTTTCAGGTTACCTAGCTATTTGCAGAGACATACACACCCATTCCTTCTATTGAAGCCAAAGGGTCTTTTTACAAAAATATTACTCTTAAACACCTCCATCTCTCAATGGTAGTTTTACCATCATTTAAAATGGTAGTTTTACCAGCATTTAAAATATGTTGCCCAGTATTTAAAACTGCCCATCTAAATTAAATCCTGATTTTGTCTCGTTTGAGCTTGTGGTTGTATTCTTCTGTTTACTCTTTCTGCTGTGTTGTGAATCTTCTGATATCAGAAATTCCTTCTCTGTGTGGGTTACAATCCAACTGACCCTCGTCTTTTCATCACTAGCTTCTTGCAGCTTGCTGCATAGGGTGTGTTTTTCAGGTACTGTATTACTCCCACAAATTTGTTCTGAGCCTTACAAGCTCTTCTTCCCTTTTAAAAGTGTAAAACTTGGTGTGTGACTTCAGTCAGAGCCTCATCCTTTCATCATCTCTAGATTTTTAAGACTCCAACACAATACCAAAATGACCAAAAGTATATGCCAAAATATACCAAAAGTATATTTAATGGGTGCTACCTGCTCCCTGTGAGTCAACAATATTATAGCCAGGCTCATATTTAGTTGGTAAGCCATCACAACCCCACAGTCCTTCTCTGGGCCTACGGGTTCCCAAGTCACATTTTTTCACTTTGTACATCTAACTTATACTCTGTATTTCCACATTTCCACTATTGAAATTGTTTATTTTTAATAAGTTTATTTCACCCAGCAATCCAATTTCCTTTACAGAACTAATCTGTTCTTATTACTTACAGTGTCAACAGCATTTGTAGCAGCAGCAGGTTTTATTAGTAATTGTTTTAACGCTTCCTTTCCAATGATTAATAGATCTATTGAATAACTTAGGCCAGATGAACAGATTACTAAACAGCTCACCAGAAACCTCTACATTTTGAAAGTCAGGCAACAACAACTCACCCACTTACAAACTACTTAAAATGTTCTAAAGTGATATTGTAGAGTGCTAAACTTTAATCACAGTGTAGGGTAATTTTTTTGCCAGCTGCTTTACAGCATCAAGCTATACCATGACAGCATGTTTATCGATGTCAATAAAGATTGGTGTCTTATTAAAATCATACATTTTTTATCTCTCTTAGGCTTTCTCAGACTGCATCATTTTGATGTTACACTTTAGAGGTACTATTTGCCTATTTTACTGACCTGTGAGAAGCATTCAGAATGTTACTTGCAGCACCATACAGGATGTTACCATTATCTGCCTGTTTGGTGGCAGCCACTTTGCTGTCCTCCAGCACCTCTGTGCACTACCTACATGTTCCTCTCTGATAAGCACTGGCAAAGATTGTTTCTTCAATGGAGAACATCATCCTGAGTGATAAAAACTGCAGTTTCCAATATGTCCAAAAACCAGAGGAATCTTCTTGACTGGTAGTTAAATTTTGCGTTGAACCATGTGATCAGTCAAATACACACCATAGAGATGTCAGTTGTGTCATGGTTTTATTTTGTATTGTACCACAAAAAGGATTAAATGAAAATTTATGTTAATAGTTTAGGAATACACAAAGCATTGAAGACAGGTTTCAAGAATCTTAAAAATCCTGACTTTAATGATTCAGAGGAAGATAAATAAACAAGGTATGAGTACATATAAATATTTAAAATGTAATTATTTTTCTTCTGAAGAGATTCATCACATGCAGCTTTATTTTGTGAGCTCTTTAAACTTCAGATAGGAGTTTGATCTTTCACTGGAGATTTTATTACACCCAATTATTATCAAATTGATAGTTCATTGTTTAATTCCAATAGTTCACTTTAATTCCAGTGAGAATCATTCATACTGATATCTCTATTTTAAAATAAACTATCAATTAAAATAGAAAACCTGCTTCCAAGGTAGGACAAAAAGAGAGAAGGTTAGTGACAGGTTCATAATCAAAGCTCCTGTCTTTATTGAGAAATAAACACTTGTGAGGATTCTCAGTGTGTTTTATAGTCTTAACGGCTGTCAGGTCTCCCTTGATTGACCCTGAATAAAATCTAACTAGGGGTGTCAAAAAAATATGTCCATCAACTTTGCTCATGCATTACAACATAAAAATTGACTGGAGTCATTGACTACAGGTAGCAGTGAGCAAAACTACACAAGATAAATACTCTGGTTTGTGGATACTCATTCAATCCACTTTCGTCTGCCACCTTGATTTTTGGATTGGGCACTCATGGATAAAAAGTAGGTGATCTGAAAAAATCGTGTGTGTCTTTTAAAAGACAGTATCATGTTATGTTACTCCCTTCACAGAAATTTATGTTACATGGTGTTAAACCGTAGGCTAAGCTTAATGTAACACGATGCATTAAAAACTGCACATCACGATTGCAATGTGTGTCAGAACAATGAATTGCTATATCACATATCTCTTCATTTGTACGTAGGGGACCCATGGAAATAATTCGCAAAAGGATATATTCTCCTTTTGATGCACACACATAAATCCCTTTTCCTCTCACTACTTCCAGTTCTTCACCTAACGGTTGGTCTGAGCTAAGAAAAACTGCTTTTTAAAAAGCCTCAAGTTAGCTAGAAAATGTTTGAGTTGTAGCTAAACATTTACTATGGGCACAGTTAAACCCTGAAAACTGTAGGAGAGGGCTGTTTAGTAACCTACGCTCTCTAGTAGTGGGATATTTGAGCAATCACCATTGCTGCCTTCTCTGCCTGGGGTAAATTGCACTGTCACTATAACTTTGCTGAAAATGAGTAGGTTTCCATCTAATTTTATGCCACCACTTTCCAGTGGGCTACTTCCTTTTTACAGAAGCATAGTTGAAACCAGAATCCATCCCAGTGGTGTTTGGGGATGGTACAAAGGCAGAAATGAGAAAGGACTTCACCCCTGACCCTTTTCAGCTTCTGCCTGGTATCTCCTTTCTCCTTTACTTAGCTTCCCTATGTAACTGAGCTTCTCCTGTAAAAAAACACAGCTTCCACTTGAATCACCATATTTGGTAGATATCTTAAAAACTGTGCAACAGCAATCCATTTTATCCTTGTCCGATTCCACGCCTGTGCTACTTGCTTGTATCTGCGGTGTTGAACAACTTTGTAAGTGTTTTGGGGGGATATTTGTGGAAGACAATTTTGACCAGGAATAATCACCTGATATGAAAGTAGGATCAAGAGGTCTGTACTACAAGAAGTACTGATACTATTTGGTATGCTGACTGCCGGGGAAATTAATTCTTGTGTACTTAGACAGTGTCTTGCTGTTTGCTGGCAGCTGTACAGAGGCTAATTTTATCTATTTAACATATATTAAAAATTAAGTAAACACAAATAACTTTTATTGAAAATCTGATCTCATTTCATACTATCCTTTGGCAGGACAAATGAAATTTCATTTTCCTACAAAAAAAGATAAAATTTGAAGGTTAAATAGTTTCCACATTTTGTTTGATCATAAATGAAAATGAAATTATAGTCATACTGCACACGTGGTTTTGATGGGTAAACAAAATAGTATAAAAGCTCATTGAGCATTTATTTATTAAAGTAATGGTCTCAGTCCCAGCTGAAGCACACATGCATTTGGGTTTTTCAAGCTGTCAAAACCAACTGTCAATGGACAGACTAGGTGATGAAAACTGCCACTGGGTCTCAATGGACTAAACCCTAGTGGCTGCACTTCCCTCTGCAAGGTTTGCTCTGACCTCAGCAGCATAGGTGGCATAATGTTTTAAATTTGAACTATACCAGGTGACAAATGTATTGGCTTTAAAGATGAAGTGAAATATGTTATAACACAAAGTAGCTTCACTGCAGAAAGTCCCTTATTTGAGCCAAAAAACTAAATTTAAAGGGAGGTAGGGATATGATCAGAATGCAGGACTAATAAGACTCTGAATTTTTACACCTTACAAATAGACTATTTCTTGTGGGTAGTGCTGAGAAAAATATTGAGACATATTAATTGGGAACTGTTACTACAAAAAGGGACTCGTGGCATACTGCAATGGTTTCAAGTGTGTGTGATCTTTTCTGGCAATGAAGCATATGTCTGGTCTTAACTTCTTAAGCCAGTCTTTCACAGAGAAGTTATGAGTTGTAGACAGTGCTTTACACCCTAGTGTGCTTGCTTGCAAGTGTATTAGGAGCACTGCGCATGCTCCAGATTAAACATACACTACATAATTGTTTATGTGGGCAGACATTTGAGCTCATCAGGCTGACTAGCTGCTTCCGTGAAATGGGAATGAGCAATAATTACTATATGTGTTCTTATTTACAAGAAATAAACAAAATCTCGATGGAATTTTTTTTACACAGAAAGCATAGTGGCAGTAACAATTACTCTCACTAAAGTAAATTTGTACAAAACATGTAACAAACTGCCTTGAAAATACTGCATTTGCAGAGCCAGATGGAAGCTGGAATGACCAGGTGACGCTGGTCAGAGAAGAGGGAGTCATATTCACAGCAAGTGCAGGTCTACATGTGAGCTGCTGGGAAGGTGCAATACAGGGGAGTAGGTAAAGATATGTTTAAGGGTCCCAGGCACGGAACGACTTGCTCTGTATGTCAGCATAGCTACATCATCAGCAAATTACATTTAGGCACCTGCCTCTATGCAACAGTGCTCTCATAATGACTAGGGCTAATAGATCTTATGAAAAACCTTCAAACAGATGCAACACAAGCAGAATGCTGCCAAAAATCATTGAAGAATTGATAGTTTCTCAACCATCCAAAAGGTGCATCAGGATTCACAGTCTTCAAGTAAAGGATTGTATTCAACTCCAGTGTAACATCATTAATTCACATGGAAATGTATCTCTGACTGATTAGGCTAAAAATTGTTTCAAAGGAGTTCTGGAAAACAAACTCCCCACATGCATCTTTACTTAAAAAGGAGTGTCTGTCCTGAAAAACATTATACATATTTCCCTGAATATCCCGATATCCATAGCCTTAGAAATAAAATTACTGGGGTTTTAAATGTTAATTAATAATTTTCAGTTATTAATACAAACACATATTAATAGCAAAGCACAGTGCTTTCTGTCACATTTTACAGTATACTCCATGATCCACCACTAACATCCTTTTCACATTATCATCAAATATGCTTAAATATGAACACAGATTTCGTATATTTTCATCTATTTAGTTAAGTGAATTACCTGTAAGAAAACAGTTGCATTCTACTTCTAAAATTCAGTAGCTGAGCCTAAGTGCTGTTAGTAATGCAAGTTAATGCTTCAGGGCTAGAAATAAAACCTTTTTATCGCTTGGAAACACAAGTCATTTTCTTAATATTGCTGCTTCCAGGCAATGTTTTGGTTTTGTACTGTTATCTGTTGTTAGCCTTCTCACTTATTGAATAACGTTGCCAAATATAGAAATGACATTGAATATTATTCTTGAAAAAAAATTTACGTGTAGGTATATGGTGGCAATTCAGCTTTATTTGAAGACTTCTGTATTTTCAAGGAGTATGCAGTATAACTGTGTTTCCTTGGAATTTTTAGAGAACAGCTTCAGCCCCAGCATGACTTGATACAGCTTTCTAAAGACAGAATAGTAAGATTTGAGTTTCTGGCAAAATAAGGGGCTGCATTTTACTTTGTCTCTGCCAGAATGCTGACTTCCTTCCTCCACCTCCTGCACGGCTTATGGCAGATTTGTGTATCAAACACATAATACATCTTTGAACTTGTCTCCAGGTCATAGTTGTTCATGGCATTAAGCTAGTGCTGATTTTGAGACCTGCATCTCCGTTCAACAACAATCTACCAAGCAAAGGCTGTGTGTTCCAGGTCTGCTGGGAAGGCTTGCTGGGCTCTGTAAGAGGGCTCATTTTCACTCTCCTCTGCAGATAACACAGAGCTCTGTGGTTTTGAGCAGTCTCAGCCTTGCTTATACCATGTCTGAATGGGGCCTGGCGGTGCCAGCCACTTGGCCACAGCTGCTGGCTAATGACCTGCAACTGTCCTGTCACCAGGAGCAACATGACTTCCTTCCTTGCAGCCAGCTTTTCTCAAGAGATATTGGTCACTGGCAGTACCAAAGGTCCAGGCAAGTCACTAACACGGGACAAAAGGACGTGGGGGAAAAAAAATCCTCTGCAGACCTTCCTGAACTGCATTTCACTGAAAATGTATTTGCCTTTATTTGTTCATTGAAGCTATTATTTTTTGTCTTGTTGATTTAAATATTCATTCAGGAGAAGTTCTTTCAAACACAGACACTAGGGGTTGTTTTTTTCCCCAGGAATTTATACCCTTAAGTGGTTATCCTCTACTAAGTATAACCATACAGGAAAACAGGCCTTGAACCAGCAGTTGATTTCAACTGCAGGACTGAGCTGCCAGTGCTAATCTTGCCTTTTTCTTGTTTTTACCAACCACCAGACACCAAGGGGAAAGATAGGTTCTTCTAGAGATCCTTGGCAGAACCATGACAACACTAAGTTGTACTGTTTAATACTTAGCTTAACCATTAAACAACAGATTAACAATTTAAGCTTTATTTTCCTTAGCAAAATTTCATTATTAGTAGAGCACAGAATTTATTACAAGAATAACACAGGATTTCTATTAATGGAACTACACACAGAAAGGGTTGGGTTGGAAGGGACCAGAGTCAGCCACCGGTCCAAGCTCCCTGCTCAAGAGGGTCATCCCAGAGCACACGGCACAGCATTGTGTCCAGCAGCTCTTGAGTATCCCCAGGGAGGGAGACTCCACACCCCCTCTGGGCAATCTGTTCCAGCGCTCAGTCACTGCACAATAAAGTTCTTCCTCATGTTCAGGTGGAACTTCCTGGGCATCAGTGTCTCTCCAGTGCCTCTTGTTCTACTGCTTGGCACCACTAGGAAGAGCTTGGATCCATCCTCTTGACTCCCTCCTTTTAGATACTTATAGACATTTATGGGGTCTCCTCTCAGCTGTCTCTTGTCAAATCAGTGTAGTGCAATCTCTAAGCAGTAAAAAGTAGTAAAATATACAATTTTTAAATACAATTTCATGTATGATTTCTCTTCACATGGACCCTCTGCAGATGGGGTTGGATTACAGTATACTGTTTATAGTATCAATATAACAATCATAATCTAGACTCAAAAATCATATAAAAGAACATGAGTCACTCCCTCAATCCTCAGAGGAAGCAGATAAAGGCAGAGGTGTCCCTGGCCTTTGGGATGTCCCAGATCTCACTGTCCAGTGACAGCTCTGGTCCCTGTTCTTCCTCAGGACCTGTCAAAGGTGACAGAGAGACGGCGTTGGGGCTGCAGGCAGGCAGGGCTGGGGGGCTGCAGGCAGGCAGGGCTGTGGGGCTGCAGGCAGGGCTGGGGGGGCTGCAGGCAGGGCTGGGGGGCTGCAGGCAGGGCTGGGGGGGCTGCAGGCAGGGCTGGGGCTGCAGGCAGGGCTGTGGGGCTGCAGGCAGGCAGGGCTGTGGGGCTGCAGGCAGGGCTGGGGGGGCTGCAGGCAGGCAGGGCTGTGGGGCTGCAGGCAGGGCTGGGGGGGCTGCAGGCAGGCAGGGCTGTGGGGCTGCAGGCAGGGCTGTGGGGGCTGCAGGCAGGGCTGGGGGGCTGCAGGCAGGGCTGTGGGGCTGCAGGCAGGGCTGGGGGGCTGCAGGCAGGGCTGGGGGGCTGCAGGCAGGGCTGTGGGGCTGCAGGCAGGGCTGTGGGGGCTGCAGGCAGGGCTGGGGGGCTGCAGGCAGGGCTGGGGGGCTGCAGGCAGACGCTGCTCTGGGAGCTGCAGCTTCCCAGTACTGCAAGTGTCATGAACAGCACTGGGCTGGCCGGGTGTCGGGATATGCAGGAGGGCAAGGAGCGGAGTTCGGCCTGGTGCCGAGGAACCTTGAGGCCAGTGGAACGGGAAAAAGAAATCTGTTTGGTTCGCCTCCTTGGCGCACAGTACTTTCAGGGCCTGATAATAGGGGGAAAGCGCAGAACACAGCACCAGAGAATGTCTGCTTGCCTTGCGAAATGGCGTTAATCATGCGAACCCCGTTATCAGTGCTCAGGAGTGGGTGGTGCCGGTTACTCTCCAGCCCACCACCATCACGGTACCGACCGGAACCGCTCCGACACCGGTACCGAGGCTCCGCTCCCACCCGTCTCCCCGTGCGCGAACAATCCCGACCGGCGCTGGGCGGCTCCGCCGGGACGGCGCCGCCCCGCTGCCCGGCCCTCTCCACTGCGCGGGGCAGGGCGGGAAGGTGGCGCTCCCGCCCGCTCCGGTGGTGCCGCCCGGACTGGCGGCTCGGCGCATGCGCGGCGCGGGGCTGCGCAGTCACGGCGAGCGCCGCCATGGCCGACCCGCGCCTCAGGCAGATCAAGATTAAGACTGGCGTCGTGAGGCGGTGAGTGGCGGCCGGGGCACGGCCCTGCACGGCCGGGCCGAGGGACTGCAGCGGGGCTCCGTGCGGGACCGGCCGCGCCGGGCGCGGGCCCGCGGTGCTGTACGGGACTGGCGGGCTGTGCCGGAGAGCGGCCCTGGTGCGGGCTTCCATCCCTCGCGTACCGCTCTCGGGAACAGGCCGCGCTTTTCTGGGGCTCGGTTAAATGCGGTTTCGTTCCCTTTCCTTAGAGTCATTGGGAGTCGAGGGTAGTCACCTAAGCCCCCTCGGGTGTGCAAGGCAGTCTCGCCTCATACCTTGCCTCAGGTATGAAGCCTCAGATATTTGGGGTTTTTTTTATTTTTTTTACCAAAGCTGCTGTTCAATATTTCTGGTTCAGAAGTTGCAGAACCAGTGGCATCAGAGAAGCAATTATGTTGGAAAAGGCCACTGAGATCATCGAGTCCGGCCTGTGGCCGAGCATCACCACCTTGTTAACTAGACCATAGTACTCCATTCTTTCCTAAAACACCTCGAGGGATGGGGACTCCACCATCTCCTTGGGCATTCCTGGTAGATTCTTCACCAGAGCCTTGATCTTCCCTGGTTTCAACGGAGTCGTAGTGTTTAAGAGAAGTGTATCTGTCGGGATCGCTCTTGCTATAAACACTGGTCACGCTGGGGTTTATTAAGGCTACAAAGACTGCTGTCTCAGGCAGAGACAAGAATTAGTGTGTGTGCTGGGTGAGGATGTTATATAGTGCAATTTTATATCATCAACATTATGTGATGACTTTGCAAGTTCCTGTCAGTAAGATATGCACATTTTCTTATACTTGATTCACTTTGAAAGGTCAGACTTGAAGACTACAAAAGTTATCACTGTTGGTGTTGGGTAAGGCACTTCAGAATTTCTCTGAGTGTAGGAGCAAACCACACAACTAGGCATTTCAGAGCTAATACAAAGAAAGGATGAAAACGTTTGGGTAAACAATACAAATGCAGCCAGCAAGATCCAGATTTGCTTTTGGAGAATGTCCATGTGAATAAGCAAGTAAACTTGAGTGTTCTGTGCAGTAGCAACAGGCATATCTACAGTTACTCTACAGCAGCTGGCATTCTCTAAGTAAAGGTAGCTTAAAAAAAAAAAAAGGGAGAAGAGGAATGTTATCTTAGCTCCCTGTGGGGACATGATACAGCAACAGCTCCCCGGTCTGTGACAGCTGCACACAGATACAAGAGGTATGGCTCTGTCACACCCCACCCTTCCTTCTCTAACCAGAAGCCTAGTTATGCCTTCTGCTGCAGTGGGTCTACCTGTGACTTGTGTCAACTTGGGAGCATTAACGTTTTGCTCTTATTTTGAACGGGAACAACTCCATAGGCATTTTTTTCCTGGTGTATGAGAAGAATTGCATAGAGGCTTAGTAAGCATTTTATAAAGTGACTGATTTAGTGCTTCAGTTAATTTTCATTAGGTTTTTTCTTTCTGTTTTCTGGTTAGAAAATCACATGGAATCTAGCATGTAATAATGATTTCTAACCATGTTCAGTGCTCAGGCTTTAAGAATATATAAAAAAAGGTAGGGGTTGAGAACTAACAGGATATAGAGAGCTTTTTAGACATTTCGTTTGACTTGTGCTAATCATCTGTTGTAGCTTTTTTTTTTCATTAGTTACCTAACATGTCACTTTTTTCCATGCTAAGAATGAAGCTTCTGTTCTGTTTTGGTATTTTTTTAGCTGCAAGTCATAAATTCTTTGTGTACTTCTCTCAAGGGACTGTGTTTTAGGTTGTAGGTAATTTACTTGCTTGCACATTTCTTACATTGCTGTGTATCAGTGAAAGAAATTTAAACTAGAAATAGGGAGATCTTTTGCTTTTGGCAAATCTGACAGCCAGGCTCTTGGTAATTTTATACTTTCAATAGTTTGTAATTCAAAATAAGTAGATTTGATGAGCAAGAGTAGTTACGTTTTCTGTATTTGTGGCTTATGTCATAGCAAGCAATCCTTCTTGTTTAATCGCTTCAAAAAACAGTTTTGCTCTCAGTAAATCCAAGCAACTACCTGCTGGATAGTGAGAGAATTGATTAGAGAAAAAAACCCTTCTAAAATACCTTATTTGCATTTCAGATTGGAAATAATTTTAAAAACCCTCACAAACAAAGTAAGTCGAGTTGCCTGAAAATAGCACTGACATTTGCCCATAGTTTCCATCTGATTAAGTGGAAGTGACACGAGTAGATTAGAATGAGACTAAGACAATTCACATTGCAATTGTGTTAGTTTAACTTTAACAATCTTTTAACATGCTTGTTTAAATGTGGCTGACATACCATAATTACAAATCTACAAGCCCTGATTATAGAATTTTACATCATGAACCTGTGGGGAAAGTGTATTGATTTTTTGTGAAGCAGTTCCTTCTTTTTTTTCTTTTTTTCTTTTTTTTTTTTTAATTTACCATTCTAAAACTGGTATCTTCACAAAATTGTTCATTTGCCTGCTGCACTGGTGTTGATACTATTTTTTCTCTTTGTGGAATAGCATCATACTGCAAAGCAGTCTACACTGATTCTCCCCCTTGCTCCAAGCACAGGAAATTCTACAAGTTACACAAAACTGTTGGTCTGATTTTAAATATAAATGTGAACAATTCTCTTAAACTGAATTATTTTACTCGCGAGTTCAGGATGTATTTTGTGCAAGAGAAGTATGAAGAATGCAAGGACTCCTTTTCACTCCTTGTTCACTGTATTGCCAATTCAAGGACAAAACTGATTTGTGTTCTTGGTTTCTCAAGAAATTTGCTTTTTGTAGTGTAAGTCAGAAATCTTCTCCGTCTTCTGTCCACCATATATGAAGAATGGCTGCTGCTGATTGCCCATTAGCCATAGATCCTCGCTGTGACTCATAGAACCAATGTATTGATGAGAAACTCAGGTCTCTCTCCTTTGTTCTTGTTATAATTAGAAGATTGTCTGCAACAACTGTTTGTTAGCTCAATTAATGGGAAGGGCTAGGATATCTCGTTTGGGTACTGTGGAATGATCTGCAGGGCTGCTCAACTCCACTGAGTCAGCATGATAAAGCGATTTAATGTGTGTATGCTACACGTCTGAGAGCTTAGAGATTCAAGAGTGAATATACAGAATGTGTGTTGGATACAAGCTGATTCCCCAAGCCCTTTTCAGAGTGCAGACTGTGCATCTGCACAATTGCCTAGGGTTGTCAGCAGCTCACTCCTGTAGTCTTAAATTTGGGTTCAGTGTTAGCCAAGTGTGGTAATTGTGGTCCAGAGATACTTAAATATGTCTTAAGTACCTTTTGTACTGCTCCCGACATCAGGATCAGATACATAAAGTCTTGAGTTGGCCCTGCGTTTGAAGACTGCTTAAATTCTTTGAGACTTACTAACATAGTCTCTTTCCCACATAAACCCCCCTACTTTATGTGGTTTGAGAAAAGAGTGCACCTGCATGTAGATGTTGTCTGAGGTAACGTCTGTGACATACATAGTTACCCACATGGATAATTAGTTGGAAGGTCTAGAAACAAACCTCGGGGTTTTTTTGACGGGTTTCTTATTTCTCTAATTCTTTTCAATACAAGTTTTAACTTCACAGCAATAAACCGTACCATTATATTCTGCCCCCTAAGCAAAACTGTCTTATGCATGTCGATACTGACCATAATAATCTATTAATGTTATCGTTTTAGCTGGCAAATTAAAACATGCTCAAGCAGGTTTACAACCATAAGTGTTGTTAGTGATACAATATTACCTAGGAAAGCTTTTTTTCCTTTTTTAAAATTTTCATTTGGGTGAGAATATGTGCAAACCTGTGGCTTTTAACCTTCAGTTAAAAGTTTGGAGGTACAGTAGTTCCAGTTGCTTGGTAGTACCAGTTTGGTGGCTTTATGCATATTGTAGTGCTTTTGTTTTTCTTCGTGGCGAGCCACATACTCACCTATGTAGATAAAACAGTTATAAAGAATCATTTTCTGTTGAATGAGAATGTGGATCCATGGGAAATCTAAAAAAATGGTATTAAATTTATGGTAGTGCTTATTATGCAGGAGATGAATTACAGCTATGCTAACAACCATAATCCATCCTGACTTGATTTTAAGTATTATTGAATTATATATATCATGTAGGTGGAAATCTCATTCAAGACCAGAGCATTCATTGTTTTTTCTTTTAACTCTAGTAAATATTTCTGATGCATTGTGAAGTGTCTGCACACATAATATGACTGTAATTCTAATTTCTCTCATTATTGTAGCACTTACAGTTACTCCCAGCTGCGAGGGGCCTACAGGGAAGGAAGTAGTTTCTGTGGTTTTTTCTCCAAAACAACATCTTCTTGTCTGAAGATGATGCCTGGATTATAAAGTGAAGCTCTTTGGCAACCCAAATTGTTACCACATCAGAGGCTTCACTTCCTGTTCTAATCTAAAACCTAAGCTCTTGTGCTTTTTAGCATTTACAACTTTCTGTAGAGGCAAGAACAAGTGAAGCCCTGAAGATTCAGAGAGACTTGTAGTAACATAGATGAGACAAAACTTCTTAACTTTACAAGTAATTTTTACCTTGAAATAATTTTCTGACTTAGAAAGTCATGTATCGGATTTTCATCTTTTTTACAGTAGTGATCCTTGAGAAAATCCAAGCTTACAAAGTTATCCTGAAATGTTATGATAAATCTAACTGTTCTATAAGCTGTTAGATGCAGAGGGGGCTGAAAATTATGCATATATACTCATGTATTGTTACATCTTGAGTCTTAAAAGAGAAATTTTAGCTTTGGTGATGGTTTTGTCACTGGAAGAAGAAAATAAGCTCATAAACTTGGTATCCTATCTGAATGAGAAAGTAGGCTCTCATGGCTAAGAAAATACGGCAGTTTGCATAACTGGGTCAAGTATTTCTTCATCCTTCCTTGGCTTTTTCTCTTGGGCCCTTTAATCTGTAAAGTTTGTATTCTTATGTAGCCTTGGTGAACCCAAGAGTGTGTCTAAGTAAAATTTTTAAAATAACAGGT
>NC_086226.1:41255002-41275002 GCF_035770615.1 Melospiza melodia melodia
AATCTAGATTCTGGTTTGTATTCATTTAAATCTTAAAAAAAAAAAACCCAAACTGTCCAACCAAAAACCCACCCAACCCACAGTCTATTTTCCAGATAGAAAAGGGTTAAAGGAAGAAGAGAGGAAAGTATTATGCAGGTATTTTTGTGTAGATGTCTGCTGAAATTTTTAAGAAGTGATTCAGTGTTAATATGTCTCCATTACGAAATTTCTCTTTATTTTTAAAATCAATTTGTCTTCTTACTTAGTGTCTCCCCAAGCTATATAAGCAGTAGAAATGGCTTCATGACATCTAGGGAAAGGATCTAGTACAGGAAATGTCTTCAAATCAGAACTTCTTTAATTGCATTAGATATCAGCATCCCAATCTTACGAATGATAAGCAGAGCATTAACTTAGATAAATCTGAGTTCTGAACAAAGTCCAGCAGGAAATTTGTCACAGAAAATGTTCTCATGTTTCATATTTCCTGTATATATATTTTTAAAAGCAGAATATTTCAAGTTCTTCTTGTGACATGACAGCTACTGCAGAAATAGGTCAATAAATACAGATGCAGTTCTCAAGTATGCAGATGTGAGAAAAGTAGGCAAAAGTTCAAAATTAGGTGAGAACATGTAGTCTTCCCCTGTTTGATGAAAGTATACAGACGTGAGGGAACAATCAGTTTGAAAAGTTAGTGTGCATAGGAGATGTGAATGTGGAAATACAAATAATGTCATGCACCGAACCTTTTGTTTTGGCTAAAATTTAAAATAATGTAAAATGTTTCATTCAGAAGTATAAGTTGCCTTTAGTTCCAATGGGGTACACATTTCAATAAGTGAATCACATAAAAACATTGTTCAATCACACCTCTCCCCTTGCTCCTCAAGGGAATTTGCTGTTCTCATTCAGAAAAAGTTGTCTGTTTCACGGGTTGATTAAAATGAACTTTTAGGTTTTGGAACCTAAAAGTAGCAAAGCAACTCATACTGTCTGGAATTCAATCAGGTAACCTTGATCAAACAATTAACTCATCCTCTATTAAATCAATATTTACTGATGCTAATAATACTAAGAACTAGTTCCAGTAGTTGGAATTACAGCCACTCATTTAGTGTCTCTATTATTATTAATTAGGTTCCTGTCTTTCTCCAGTTCTACTTCTCAAAGCTGGTACTTGGCTTCCGTGTAGAAAATGGCCTGGTCTATTGACCCAGCGTGTGTGCTCTGCACACAGCTGAAGGTGCTTTGTAAGGCTGACAGCCCTTTCTGGCTGTGTGACTCCATGAGGAGTGAAGCAAGTTCAGGTGCATGCTGCTACAGCCCAACTTAGACTGACTGCTGTGGAGCCATGGCTTTGGGCTATTTTAGCAAATAAACTCTTGTAAATAAGAGGGAGAGTTCCAGCTGTTGCATTATCAGTATATTCTCAGTGGATTTTTTTTGGTCATACAGCTGCAGTGGTGGTTTTGTGGCAGCTTCAGTTCACAGGGGTTCTTGACAGCCCAATAGCATCCTGTCCATTCTCAGCACTCCTAGTAGGGTGCTTAACTGTGACAAATGATGAACTAATTAACACTGATGCACTAATGTGGTCATGAAGCTCTCTATTAGACCTTTATTTATTCTGTTTTCATTGTATAATACATTCTTTGCTTCTTGAATCTAATTATGTTCTTTTGGATATTAAATTATCTTCAAACAATCTCATATAGGTCGATCTTACCCTTGTTTGGGGAAGGATTTTTTTCAGATTTCAGGTCTGCAGAAGTATCTCAATGTTTGTTCTTCTCCTCATCTAGCTGAAGAGAAATTGTTCCAGTGTTTTTGAGATCCTGAAAGATGCTTTGGTTCATATCTAGTATTGCATAATCTAAGATATGCCTAATAAATATGTGTGATAAAGTGGGAGATGCAACAGTAAAATCGCAATAACAAATACTGAAGTTTGATAATGGGATTGCAATGTAATAGTTACAGTAGGACATAATATTAGACTAGCTTAATATTCCTCTGACCTTTAAACTTATTTCTATTACTCTTGAGTTTATGCTTGATAGCAAAAAGCATCCTGCTCCCAAGTATGGGTCCATTATTATGGTTAAAACATGGATTCCTTTTCCTTTGATAGACAGGAAATAAAGAAATTTGTTGGAATATAAGTTCTGGACCTGTTACTTTTGTCTGTGACCCCCAAACAAGCATCAAGATAAGTGGAGAAAATACTTTTTTTATATTATAGCTAAATTTATCATTTCCTAGATACAGGTGTTTTCTTGCAGTGGTTAAAAGCCTTTTTTTAATAAAATTGCGTATTATCTTCCAGGCCTGTAAATTTTGAGTGGGGGGCTGTTTTCACTGATGTAACTTTTTACTGTAATAGAATGAGACTAACACAATGACTTGGTTGTTAATTGCAGGCTGGCAAAAGAAAAAATTATGTATGAAAAAGAAGCAAAACAGCAAGAAGAAAAGATTGAAAAAATGAAAGCTGAAGCATGCGATGATTATGGAATTAAGAAGCAGGTAAACTATCCTAGAACTTGTTTTATAAAATCCTTATTGGTTTTCATTTAATCATAGTCATCTTTAGAGAGAGGAATCTCCTGTACTTTTTTCTAGACTCGTGTTATATAACTATTAGACTATAATTGTGACATAAAAACAGCCATAGAAATTTCTTTAAGATGTTAAATTACAAGGATTATAGTTTATATGTGTGTATATGATTACTTAGTACTTTATGCCATAATGACTGTCACTCACTAACTGTGTGTGAGGCCATCATGAACTCTTTCTTGGAAATATGGAGAACCTGTAGTGAATACATGGTCTCAGTGGATGTAGGTAAACCAGGTACTTGCTGCTAACTGGAAATGTTAGAGCAAAATGAGAATGCCCAGAATTTAATATGAAGGGGAAACATTTCAGCTCTTGAGTGTCCTTTTTTACTCACCAGTATCCTTTTGGTAAAATCACAAACCTCAGAGAAAGAAAGCAGTGTGAAGCTGCTGGAGTTTGTAGTGTAGTCATAGATTAGGAGGGGGCATGCTATACTTTGATCTGCTCAAGAGTACAGTTTAGTGTCACTGTTAAGTATGATTACATTTTTTCTTGGAAGGTTTACCACAAGGATAGTGGTTGCAGACAGTTGGTACATACCCTTTTGGGAGAAAAAGTGTCACATCTACTCACAAGAGGAACTTGGGTTTGGGAGATTGGTGTTTATTCTTTACAGAAGTGTGAAATGTCTGTGTTTCACTCTGGTCCTCATATTATTTCAACTAACTATGTTATCTTTTGATAATGTTTTTTGTCCAAGTATTTCCAAGATGTTTTATCTCAAATCTTCACAGAAATCAAAACTGTACTAAAATTATTTTCTCTTTATAGTATAAACATAACCTTCTGGAATCCTGTCTTTATTTTTTAACAATGGAAGAATAGGTTAAACAAAATTCAAATACAAAATTAGCAAAATATAGGAGAAAGCCTTTTTAGAAAAAGTTAAACCAACTTTTTAAGTAAATTCATATTTAAGTTCATATATCTATGTCCTGCCTTGCTTTTGTTAAGCCATGGGAATAAAAAACAAATAAAGAATTTGTATACAAATAAAGATTTGTATTTATGGAGCAGACTTGTCTTCTACCTCACCAGACTGAGACTTGAAGATCTACAAAACAACAGCCTTTCTGAAGATCTGGTTCTAGCAAGTACTAATTTTTAGTGTTGCCCATTCATCAGATTATTTGACTGTATCGTGGTATTTCCACAGTGACCTGCAAGATATCATGAAAGTCAAAACCAGTGATGGCTGTGAACTTCTGCTGAAATTGTTACCTACTACTTGAAAGTCTTTCTAGAGACCAATGACAAAAGCCTTCACAGAAAACAGTCTTGTTTCATTCAGAAATTGCCTGATCCACTTTGAAAGCAATCAGATTCTCCAATGACGTTTTCACTTCTTGTTTATTTAACGCACTTTACATTCTGGAAGTTAATATTTTAGGTTATTAAAAATTTGGAGACTTCAATGAAAGTTAAATGGTTCCAGGAGAGTTTGCTCAGAACAATATTTTAGATACAGTAAAGACTTTGAGATCTTTTTCAGAAAAAATACCTGTAGTTACCCATTTTAAGAATTGCTTCTAGCTAATCTCTAATTCGCATTCTAGGGTGCATAACTCTTAAAATACAGTTGTAATCTTTACCTTGGTAATGAAAAGTAATATTTGGGGAGTGGGAATGAATTCAGTCACTTGTGACTAGGGGAATAGTTTTAACTATTAGTTTAGCTGAGGTATTGACTAAATTGTATATGTGTGTGTGTGTTTATGTATTTATATACATGCATAAATCAATCCAAAGTTCAGGCAGGGATTCTTTAAAAACCTAAAAGCAATACTTTCTCTTGATGTAGTACTATTTTCATTTAGCTTTCTAGTTATAACTCAGAACATACAGTTTTACATACAAAAGTGTATACGGAAAATTTCACTTTAAAGTGGAAAATACCATTCTTGCAGCATATTCTAAAGCAGTAGTCTTTAGAGTATATCTGGTTTGTAATAAGGGATCAGTTCCTTTTTAGAACACTAGGTTTTGATTCAGTATTTTTTTCGTAACTTCTTATGCATTGGGGCAACTCATGGTTCCAGTGGACTCAAGTCTTCTCTAGCCAAGGCAGTGACCATGTGGGATGGTTGGCAGTTGTTACACGCTAGCCCTCACCTGAACTGTCCAGAAGGACTTGCTTAATAAGGAGCAGATTCAATACCAGGAAAGTAAAAAGGACGGTTTTCTTGCAATGCTGTTAGATGCTGAAGATTCCATTGTAGTGTGCAAGAAGACTTTGTTGTGGTAATAAATATTAAAATACTTCTGATTTATCCCACCAGGTGCAAATTCTGCTTATAGTTTCTCTGGGCAGCAAGAAGTAGTGTAGTTCTAACTCCCTGCTGATTTTGTCTTAATAAAGTCTTAGTTTCTACTCAGTTATAACAATTCTCAATACATGAAGACTTTCCACAGGACTTCATAATACTACTTCAATAGAGAATTTTCACACAGTATCATTCAAGTGCAAACTCTAATGATAGAATCCTGTAGCTTTCTGTTTTACTGTGGTTGTTGATGTTCATATATAAATAAATATCCTTTCACAGCTCATGATTTTATTTTGAGACTTGTGAACCGGGGGAAAGCAACACCTCTGTGTTTCCTCTCTCTGGGATTGTAGATCTACTCTGGTGGTTTTGCTAATTGGCAACATTTTTACTGATAAGTGAGTGGTAAATTTTCCGTTTTTTGAATGTAATTCTACAGTTCCAAGTTACTTCTTGAGTTTTGTTATTTCTAGATGAATTAAAAATCTAGTGGATTTAACACAGAATTTAATCTCTACGCGTCAAAAGTACCTAAGAGTATATAAAGTACATCTTGCTCATACAGTTTTTTTCCAGTATTTGTGAAAACTGCAATATTTCTCTTGCTTTGTTAAGTGAAAGAGTGCCTTCTGAAACAGCTAAAAAGACATGCATTTGGAAATCATTTGCTGCTTTGGAAAATAATGTGAAAGATGGTAATTCGCTGCTGATCTTGTTATTGGTAGATTCTTGCTGAAACGAAGGTTGTAATGTTCTAGAACTTTTAAAATGTCTTTTTAGACTCAAAGAAATATTCTGGTTAGTTGGCTTTTTACATGTTTAGCTCTTTCCAACCACCCACCTGATTGGTTCAAAGTTCTTCTCACAGACTGAGTAAGATTAGATTAAATGTGCTGTTTTACATCAGTCTCGTTATTTGCATAAGTACTTTTTCTGCCCCCTAAGAATAGATGATCTTTGTTTAATATGAATTCTAGCTCTAGATCCTTGGTAAAGTGGCAGTGGAAATGCAAGTGAAGACCCAGTGCTTCTCCTTATATATTTTGACACTATCCTTAACAAAAGCGCTGTTTGTTTACTGAAAGGCCAGCAACTTGGAATTCTCTGTACCAAATACCATACAATATCCCTAGCCTGGTATTAAAGATGCATTCAAACTTGATGAAAGAAACCAAATTATGAAAAGGCATTACTGTGATCCTCCTTTTCCCCTTCTGTTTTCCAAAGAGTGTTTTCCTTCTTATTTAGGCAGATATAGTACCTTTTGGATTCTAGACTTTATGTTTTTACTCTCCTAAAGTGATCTGCTTTAGAAGAAACGGGATTGGATCTTAACTGAGAGGAGGTGCAAAGAAAACTCATTTGAAATACCAAGGTATTACATCTAGAGGGTTTTCTCCTCCTCCATCACTTTTCATGCTAGAGGCAGTAGGTAGTTCATTGTTGACACCCGGCCATTTCTTGAAGCACTCAAGCACTGTAGAAACCAAACTGTGTTCCCCAGTTTTTTATTGCAAGGTCTTTCAGGAGTCTTTTGATCAATGTATTTGACAACTTGCCTACAGCAAGTGTGCTGTTGTATCCTGTATTTGTGGATAGTTCAAGCTTCTTTTGGGCCTGAAAGCAAGTAGAACTCATAAAATTGTGTTTCCTACAATTCTTGTTTGCATTTATGGGGTTTTTTTGTGTCCATATTCACCTTAATGCTGTATCTCCTTTGAGTTCCCTATGCCTAGCTTCTTGCTACATTATCTATGCTCTTCTACTCCATAGATCCCTACACCACAATCCTGGACAAGTACATTGATATTACCAAGGCCCAGTACTTTGATACTACTCCTGTTTACTACTGAGATGAGAAGTTTTGCCATGGTGTGGATTTAAGCTACAAATATGGATTAGCCTACCAGTAGCTTTAGCATGATTATTTATTGTGTGCTACTAATCTTACTTAGTGGGATTACTAAATTTTGGAACCTTTGGTTTTTCTAATACTTAGAGATTACTTTTTTCTTTTAGTCCTTCTCCTTCCACCAGATGTGGCTGTAATCAGTCAATGGATTCTAAGTGCTTTACAGACTTCTTGAGGAAAAGTAGTTCAAACCAGTAGCACTTGTTTTAGCAAACAATTTTCTATGTCTTTTCCTTACCTCTGCCATCTTTGAGTAGATCCGTACTGTTAGGATTATCTGTGCAATAGAAAACAGGCAAGTGATTATGTGACAGTATTTAAAAGCTAGACTATATATTCATTTTTTTGTATATAATTGGTACATATATGACATATTTACATTTGTCATGGTTTTTAGCCTACCTTTTCTGTTCAGAACACCACTCCTTTCATGTGAAACTACTGGCATTATAACCTGTAACCCAGTAGTATATCAGGGTGTCCTTCTAAGAGCAAGGAGAACCCCATGGAATTTGTTTGGGGTTTTTTGTTTTGTTTTGGTGTGGAGTTTTTTGTTGCTTTCAAATTATTTGTGGATCTGCATATCTCTAAATCTCTTGGTTAGATGTGGGTCAGTTGGGAAAAAAACCCAAATCAACATACTCTGCTTCTGTTTTTTGAAGCTGATAAAACTAAAATCTCTCCCTCCCTCATTATTATTAGTGCATTTTTAAAAGTTATTAAATTGTTCTTATTTCAGCCCACAAGGTTTATCTTTTCTTCCTGTTGTCTTCTCCCACTAGGCTGGAGGCAGGAGCAGGTGAGCTGCTGCCTGATAGTTAATTGCTGGCTGGGGTGAAATAATAGTCTTAAGCTGAAGTTGGAATTGCTCTGGTCTGGTCAGTGGAATTTGAGTTGCTGCAGTGCATGTCACAGGGATGGAAATGGCTGCAGTGCCTGGCATTGGATTTTGGGTGGCTATCGTGCGTGTCACCCTTACAGTTCTGTCTGAAAGCTGGGCAGAATTTGTACAGAATTTAAAGAATAAACACTTTTTAAAATCCAGTCCAAAAGCTTATATAATTATTTGAACTTTTGACTTTACTATGTATATTTGTAAAAGTAAATAGTCTTATGTGGGAATATCAGCATTTTTTGAAAATAAATTGGTTTATGCAGAAGTTAAATCATAATGGGTGCCCAAAATTCCTGTTCTCCAGGAACAGTCTCCAGCTGTTTGCACCTACTGAATATAGTTCTAGGATTTATCATCTTTCAGATTTTTATTTATCATTGCATCACTGGCACATATAAATAAAACTTGGGTAGCTGTTTGGAAATCAGTCAAATATTGTTTTGAATCAAATTATTTGGGTAGATTTGTTTATTTCTTAGAGCAGGCAGGACTATAGCTTACAGATTCAAGATTTACATGCCTTCCCAGGTCACTTGTCTAGTGGCACATATCAAATAAGTTACTAATTTCATGTTATCTGTTTAACAAGCTTTACAACACACAAATACTTCATATCTGTGTGGCACAAGGAAGTAATTATTGGATATTCTCACTCCTGTAGGTATTCTACTACATAAAGCAAAAGGCATATTATCATGCAGTTTATGGCACACCTCATTCTATGGCTGTTACATTGACTGATTAAAGTGTAAAATTAGAAACTAAAGTTTTTTCTCTCAAAACCAAATGGTCTAAGTGACACTTAAAAACTTGCTGATACCATCTTGTTACACAAAGCCTTTCTGAATGCATAAATGCATTCTTAACTACAGCTTAACATCCTTTTACAGTGACTTTTTGATACAGCAGCATTAATTCTAGCAGGATGGTGCAACATAGGAATGACAGAAAGAAAAAAGCAATTTAAAGAGAAGGCTTTCTGTTGCAGGTTATCCTGAATGGAGATATTTCATATCTAAATATCTAACAGATTTTAATTCCTAAATAGATGTAACGTTACTGAACAACTCTGCACATCTTTTCTTCTCTGTGTTTGGTGTTCAGATCCAGAAATGCTGCATGAAATAAATGTTCCCTTTCTTAAAACTGACGTTGTTTTCTTTAGGAGGTGGCAGGACTTTCAGATTCAGTGGGGTGCCAGTTTAGTAATTTTGTTCAAAGTGCATGGTGAGAATAATCTTTCTCCTAAAATGAAGCACAAGGATATGTAATAACTTTTTATGCATGATAAGCATCAAAAATATGAGCCTGCTGGTCTTTACTTTTCATTTTTCTTTACCTTTGTCTTTCAGTCAGAGCCTCCTGCAGTCTGCACACAATGTGATCAATAACTCAATAACTTTTTTCATGCAGTAATTATCTCTATGGGGTATTATCTTTTTCTTTATTACCCAAAAGATGCAGGAGATATTTATATAACCAGCTGATCCCCTTTTGGATGAAGCTGCTTCATGACAGCAGGAGAAAGTTTGTTCTAAATAGACTTTTTAACAAACGCTGAAAACCTTACTAAGCTGTACTTTTTGGCCAAGGGAAAGATTATTCTGAATACTGTCTTGCACTTAATACTTGATATTCAGTTAAGCATAGAGTAAATGGAAATGTGCTCTAAATTAACAGAGTTTTAAGCAATTATGCTAAATGAATTCTTACCCTGTTCAGAAGATATGTGCAATTGTTCTGAAGTTCCTAGATAATGACTAGATTGTTGATTTTTCAGAGTAAAAACTTATCCTACAAGATAATGTTTCTATCTGGAGCATATTCTAATTTCATTGTCTTCTGATTTTCACAGATCGAGATCTTACAAGAATCACGAATGATGATTCCAGATTGCCAACGCAGACTAGAAGTTGCACATGCAGAGCTTACTCAACTACTAGTGAGTATTGCATCACACCCCAACTGATGAAAAAGTGCTGCAGTTCCTGGATAAACAACTATAGCAAATAAAAACCGGATTAAAGAATTTTCTGTACGTCCCAAGACCAGCATCCTATAAGATATCAGTATTTTGCTTTAGATAGCAGTCTTTGCAGACTTGGTCTTCAGTCTGTGGAGACTGTGTGTGTTAGAAGCTGTCCTTAATGTAATGTACGTTGAACATACACTTATCCCAGGCTGTGAAAATGGACTCAGAGCTCCTGTGCTAGTTCCCTCGTCAGAAAAATCAGTTCACCTACTTTAGGTTTTATAGATAGTATAAATGTATGTAATATGCTTGTATGGAACTGAAATTGTCAAGTACTTTGGTTACTACTCCTATTATGCTATGGACAAATCAGAGGAATCCTTGCTGAGTATTGCTTAATGTTTTATTAGTGAAGTGAGCAGTACTGCCCTGCTTTTTAAGATAAAAATACTTTTAGGAATAAAGAGTATGTTGTACAAATAGATTCACTGAACCTATACTGTTTGGAGATGATAATGCTTATTCTAAAAGCTGCCTTCTCATCAAGAATTCAGCTACACATGTTGGTGCACAATAAATGGTATTGTGAGGCTAAAAATAAACATCCTAAATTATGTCCCAGATATAGTGATGGCTAAAATGCAAATACTTTTTAAATGGAAAAGTCAAGGTGTCCTAATCTCAGGTAGTCTGCCTCTACTGTTTGTCAAAGTGAATTCTCAGTACCTGACAGGATTTAGGGTCTTTTGTCACTCAACTAGTTAGTGAACAGTTAGTCTAAATTTCAGTGGTGTGCAAAAATGGTGCTGTTGATCCATAGAATGCAAACCTAAAACAAGGAATGGGGACAGTTACTATTGCTGTTAAGAATTTGGAAGTCTTCATGTGTTTCTTTCTGTGCTTAGCTCACCTTCAATGCATTTATTGAAATGTACTGTATCCTAGTATGTTTTTCAGTTGTCAGTCTACTTAAGCATTTTTCTAAGAGTACTCTTAGAGTAATCTGAAGAGTAATCTGAAGTTTGTTCTTACTCATCCCTTCGTTTTAGATATTCAACACTTACCAAATAAAGGTGTCCATAGGTCAAATCCGCCTGCACCTGACAGCCATTATCAGGGACCTTAAGCAGGACAAAAGAATTTAATTTGAGTAACATAGAATGTGTGTTTTCAAAAATTATATAGTCCTCATTTCATAGAACGGTTTGGGTTGGAATGAACCTTCAAAGATCATCTGTTCCAACTCCCTTGCAATGACCAGGAACATGTTCAACTACATCTGGTTGCTTAGAGCCCCATCCAGCCTGACAATGAGTGTTTACGTGGACATGATGCCTACCACCTCTTTTGGCAACCTGCCCCAGTTTTTCACCACCCTCCACTGTAAAAAGCTTCTTTTTATCTAGCCTGAATCTATTCTCCTTTAGTTTAAAACCATCACTGTTTGTCCTGTCACAACAGGCCCTACTAAAAAGTCTGTCCCCGTCTTTCCTGTAGGCCCCCATTAAGCACTGAAATGCTGCTGTGAGGGCTGCCCAGAGCCCTTCTCTTCTCCAGGCTTTACAAGCCCAACTTTCAGCCTGTCCAGAAAGGAAGGTGCTCCAGCCCCCTGATCATCTCTGTGGCCTCCTCTGGACTCCCTCCAGCAGGTCCCTGTCCTTGCTGTGCTGTGCCCCCAGAGCTGATGCAGCCCTGCAGGTGGGGTCTCAGCAGAGCAGAGCAGAGGGGCAGAATCCCCTCCCTGCCCTGCTGCCCACCCTGCTCTGGATGCAGCCCAGGACACGTGTGGCTCTCTGGGCTGGCAGTGCCCATGGCTGGGGCATGTCCAGCCTCTCAGCCACCAGCACCCCCAATTCCTTCTGGGCAGGGCTGCCGGGATCTGTTCGTGCCCAGCCTGTGCTGGTACTGGGCCTGCTCTGACCCACGGGCAGCACCTTGCCCTTGGTCTTGTTAAAACACACGAATTTTTCCATGGGCCCTCTTCTCAAGCTTGTCCAGGTTCCTCTGGATAGCATCCCATTTCTCAGTTGCATCAGCTGAGCTACTCAGCTTGGTGTTATCTGCGCATTTATGGACCTTACTTTCTGTGTCATTAATGAAGATATTAAATAACACTGGTCACCGTACAGCGTCCTAAAGTACACCGCTGGTCACTGATCTCCATCCAAACATTGAGTCACTGACCAGTTCTCTGGCTGTGACCATCCAGCTAATTCCTTATCCAGTGAAGAGCCTCCCCATCAAATCCACTTCTTTTCAATTTAGAGAGAAAGATGTTGTGGGGGACCATATAGTCCACAATGATCAATCCCTTTTTTCAGTCTTTAAGGACTTCACCTGACTGCCATGACTTTTCAAATGTCATGGAGAGAAGCATGGCAACTGCATCAGGCAGTTCCTCCAGGACTCTGGGAAACATCTTGTCAGGTCCAACAGACTTAGGTACCTCACATTCAGGTTCCTCAAGTTGTCATGAACCTGATCTTTACTTACAGTGGGAGGGACTCGGCTCTCCCAGCCCCTATTTCGTAGTCCATCCACTTCAGAGGTGTAAGAAGATGCTGCCAGTAAGACAGAAATATTGTTTAGTACCTCAGCTTTCGCCTTATTTGTTAGCAGTTTTTTACCTTCTTAAATTTAATTCCACAACAGTTATTTTCAGGGTACTCAAAAATGTTGCTTTTGATTACAGGAAAATGAAAAAGAATTGGAAGAAGCTGAAGAGTATAAAGAAGCACGTTCCATACTGGAGTCAGTGAAGCTGGAAGCCTAGCTGTTTTCCAGTTCTCTCCTTACATGCATTAGCACGAGGTCCATTCCACAGTTTCATTTGACTATGGCTCTACTACTTTTCTTAACTTGCTAAAGTTCCCTTTATGCAAACTGAGCTTTCTCTAACTGCAAGGTGCATCAAATAAAGAATATTCTGAAACATTTGTGTGTTCCATATTTGGGCAAAATAGATATATTTCCAGTTCACCTCAATTAAAAAAAAAAAAAAAAAAAAAAAAACAGAGCCCGTTTAAAGTAAGTGTATTAGTTAATATAGAGAACTTAAATCTGAACAGTTCAGGCTAAGAAACAAAGTTTGGCTATGTGAGGGACCAGTAATTACTTGAAAATGAAACATCTTTATAGAATAGTTTGTGTTGGAAAGATTCCATCTAGTTCCACCCCCAACATGGGCTTCAGAAGCACCTTATATTTGAAATAATATACATTACAGCATAAAAATCTATACTGAAAGAGAAGGTAGAGCAAATTACCCTTCCCAGTCACCTACCTTTTTTTTATGGTACAATTTTTCTGTAGTTTTATCAAGTATGTACTCCTTGTTTATCTTTGAGTCCAAGGCAAGAGCTGACTCCAGATCTTTCTCAATGTGCATGGCACTAAGTTGAGCCCAGTTCATACAACTTCCATGCATCAAAATTCTTCTGCTTTTCGGGAAATGGGATTTAGCAGGTGACTAGTATATTGTGAGTTGCATCTGCTAATAAGAGTTCTGGACTGAATGCTTTTCTTGAGAGCACTTTGGCCTAAGTGATATTTGTTTTTGAACAAAATTCAAATCCCAGGACACAAAAGAGGAGCTAAGGGAAACTAATGGGTAAGGGAACAACACTTAGTCTGCCCGGAAGACCATTAAAACATTATGTACAAAAGCTGTGGTTTTTTCAGAGTAGCTTCTCTAAAGCAAATAGTAAGTTCTGTTGATAAACAAGAAAGCTTTTTACATTAGTTTTTCTAGTTTGAAAGTGTTCTGGCATGTTTCTTAAAGGCAACACAAAGCACAGTGTACCTTTTGTGTGGTGCTAAATTGAATATTCAATAAAATTCTTTGTTAATTTGCCTGAGTTTGAGTAAACTGCTGTTTCAGTACTTATTTATGTACCTTAAGCACATTTAGAGTAATGTCTACTTCTCCATCTCTCTTAAGCACTGCTCTGGAAGATCAACACCAAAAGATTCCTGATTGGATCAGTCAGAATTATCTACTTTTGAAGTGACCCCAGACCAGTACCATAGAGGGCTAAGAGGTGAAACCTGTTTTGACAGTACAGTTCCATGAGAGAACATGCCTGTCTTCTTACCAGCATTGTGTTGTAGGCATGGAAGTGCCAAGCAAACACTGGTGGGTCACAGCACTTATAAACTGCTATTGAGGAAAACATCCGTCTTTGGACACTCATTCACCCAGCTGAATGACCAGTCTGTGACCTTCACTGGGAAGGGTGGCTGGAGTGCACAAAGTGGATCATGTGTCTCAGCTGAGAGACTGCAGCATGAGTCTGCTTGCAGCCATTGAGTGGAGTATGGTGAATAAATGCTGAGCTGAAAAGAAGTGTAGGGAGATGCCAAGTCTGCTGGGTAAAGTAGGGTTTAAAATAAAAATTGCTCTTCAGAAGAAGAAAGAATACACACTTCTGGAAAACAAGCCCAAACAAAAATTATGTGCAGTTGCTGAGTACCACAAAAAATGCATATGAAAGCTAAACAGGTGTGACCTATAGTGGCTGAAGGGAAGTAGGATTGTCACATGGCTTAAGGTGGCATTTAGAATGAAAGTCACATGGCCTTTAACTACCACACAAGCTTTAGGAAATGTTTCTTAGTGCAGTAGTTTCTAGGGTGAGTGGTTTCTCATGTTTGCCTAATATGTCTCTGTCCAAGCCATTTCCTAGCTCCCTATTACTGCATCATGGACCAAGATGATACTCTGCCCTACCACTAAATTCTCTAAAAATGAGCATGTTCTGTAGTACAGGAAGTAGCCAGCCTCCCTGATGAAAATCAAGGTGTGTTCACACCTGAAAATACTGTCTTCAGATGCCTCTGGAACTGTCTAACTTCTGAAGGCAGCATGTTTTCAGACTGACAACATCCTTTAGAAGGAGCTAACTGTACACAAGTATTTTGGGTGAAATCCACAAAAAGCATAAACCACACAGAGCTTTTCTGTTTCCCTGTAACAACATCCTGTTTTGGCAACCCACCTTCCCCATCTCTGGTGAAACCTTTCAAGGGAGCTGCAGTCAATCTGCTTTCTAACGCTTGGGACATGAGGGGTGGGGATCCTTGGTCCAACTCAAGAGGTTCGATCAAGGAAGAGGCTCAATAACTGAGCCATACTTCCTCCTAATAGACTGGGGTCTTCAGAATTGCCACATTACTGTGACAGGTGGCTGCACAGCTCCTTAAGACTGGGCAATCACCACGAATTTACTACTAAAATTGGATGAGCTGATCATCCCAAAAGGTACAGTGCTCTTCAACAGACCTGTATGATGAAAGAAGTAGGATAGCAAGTCTGTGCATTTAATATGTAGGTGATACAAGGGTGTTCAGTATCTTCAAGGACAGTATCAGAAATCAAAAGGTTCCCGACAAACTGGAGAAAATTTAAAATACTTATTTTAGTAAGGACACATTTAAATAAGAAAATAAAGCAAACTTACACATGGCAGCAGCAATTTTCTACTGCACCAACATAGGAAAAAGTCAATGCTGGACACCAGTTCTGAGAGATACAGAAGAATTTTAGTGTATTACATGCAAAACATTAGTTTAGCTCATGAGATATGGGCAACAACCTTTACACTCCCCTTTTTATTAGAAAGGTTTTATCTAGAAGCTGCAACTACAAGAGATAAACAAATAAGGATTCAGAGGAAAACAGTGAAAACTACTAAAAGGACTGAAAAATGGTTTGTGCAAAAGAAGGAACAAGTCCAGACATTTTAGCCTGGAAAGTACTGAGGGTAGCAGTGGTAATAATCTTCAAGCATAAACATAATTACAGAGGAAAATAATAAATTTTTCTTGGCAGACAGAGTAAGATGCAATGAGCTTGAGTTACAATGAGGGGAAAACATATTGGACAGGTTCCTTCCTTAGGAAGCAACTAAGACAAATGAAGCTCTGGAAGAGACTGCCCTTGGAGGCTGTTGGAGCTGCCTTCCTAGAGGTCTTCTCTTGACCAGGCAGCTCAGTCACTCACGACACAGGGACCACTGATCCTGCCTCATATTTACACATTAGGGAAAAGCCATCAAAAGGTGGATAAGCATTCATAGTTGCTCAACAACACTTATCTCCTCACTCAAAAATACAATAGAGTTGTTACACAGCTGAAATTAATGACTTGAATACAGCACAGAGGAGATCCCCAGAGTCCCCTCAAAGGAGACAATTCAGTGATACTTACCTGACTTTTCAGATGTTGCACTGCACATTACAACACAGGATGCAAAGAAGGTGAAAATGGTCTTCCTTAATGAAAGGACCAGATTAACTAATTTTTTCTGACTTTCCACTTCCTATTCACATTTCTGAACACTCATCAAATACACACAATGGTCAAAAGTACTTCAGGTTCCCACTTGTCATTTTATTTTATGTGCTAATTTGTGCACAAATGAGCTCATTCAGGGCAAAGATAGGAAGCAAGTTTGAAGTGCAGCTGAAATCAGAAGGATGGAACTTGCAAGGTAAGAAGTGAACTGTGAGGCCTGCTGAAAAAAACTGCAAGGGAAGTAACAAATTTAGTTCAAAGAAGAAAATGTTTTCTCTATGGCCTAACCATCTTAACAGCCCTTCTCCCATCTCATCTCTGAGGGAACCCACTTCTAAGGACACTGAACAGAAAATCCAAAGGAGAACCACTTCTGGGTTCTCTTCCATGTGCAATCTTGGCTATGCTCTGTTACCACATGTAACGGGAGACTCACAGTAAATCCAAATTATGGGCTTAGGACTTCAGAGGTGATGGCAAAAGGGATGTATAATTGCCACCTTCCCCAGTTTTCAGAACACAAATTCAACCACTGTGAAAAAACAGCTCTTGAACTGTGCAGAGTGCTTGCTAGCACATCTCAGCAGCCAGCATTTCAGGGCAAACATCACCACTCTAGAACCGCTCAACATTAAGATTACCTTTAAAAGAAAGAAAAAAAACTTCTACAACAGTTTCATTTTCTTACTGTTCTGAAGTTACTGTAGATGTTACATTACATGGAAGGAAACCCAGTAACCCACAGAAAGAGCCTCAATTAATAAGGTTAACAGAGGCTGAATAGGTTGAAATTGGAAAAATAAGCACATTATTTATGTATCAATTACTACTCGCTCTCCCTTTCAACAAAAGGAAATAAAATTTTCTCATCTTTCCTAACAATCCAGAGGCCTCCTTCTGCCCCTGCATAATTAGCAGTAAATTTCACCACAGCTCTCCATAAGCAATCAAAAAGGCTACCTAATTAAAAAAGTAATTAGTTTACACAGATAGATATGAGTGGGTAGATTAGTTGATGAAAATAAAATTAAATTCCTCTGGATGCTTTTAGTGACTCAGCTTTCTGCTCTGTTGCAGCTTCTACACATTTCTAAAGGAGCAGGTTAAAAATTAGTAGAAAATACTTCATTTGTAAATGAATAGAGTATCTTTCAAAACTAATTGATCAGATTTGGCTTGTCTTCTGTTTTCAACACAGAAGATAAACTTCACATTTTATGAAGTATAAAAATCAGTGCCTCCATAAAGGGACTAATGAGTTATGTTTCATTTTGTAAGATCACTTACACAATACCTAGGCACCAAACTGAACCAATGCTGCACCTGTAAAAGGAAAGTTTGAACACTAACACTTGGAACACTATAGGATTTGTAAGAGGCCAGAATAGCTCCTGATACCAGACCTGGCCAAGGGGTCTTTTCCCCAGTCATCCTGCCATCAGCAGAAGTCAGAAAGAACAGGTTGAGCAGGACTGTAGTTTTCCACAGGATAAACATACACCCTTCACACTCCTGCCATTTTCCCAAATGAAGGAAACTCCATTGCATTTTGTGGTGGGAGCAGGGAGCTGTATTCTCACACCTGAGCTGGGGGATATGCAGGGAACACAAAACAATTAGCCAAAACTCAAAAGAGGACAAGTATAACAACTATAATCCTTAATAACAACTAGGAAGCTTTGTCAGAGAAACCAGTGAGTTAAGAAGCTTCCTTTCTCAAAGGCTTTATCATGGCCAGTGCCTACTGATGGACCTCAACTCCATGAATGCATCAAATACCATTTGTCACATTCAAACAAAATTGCAATAAGAAATCTAACCAGCACAAGGGAGGAGGCTGCCTTTGAACTGTGTGGGGGAAAAATGTGATGAACTAAACATTATTTGTTAAGCAAATTAAACAGCTGTAAACTTAGGTTTTATACTTTTATAAATTAAGAAGTTTATAACTGAAACTAAAGTTTTAAACAGATATATAAAAATATACAACTACTGTATACTGAACTTTTGAAACCATTTGTTTTTTAATGTGCCAGTAATAAATTTTGATTGCTATTTTAGCAATGCTCCCATCAGTTCAAGGTGTACTGAGTCAACTGGCAATTTCTGGCTACTATGGACTCATGAGAATCCACTTGGAAGACATCTGAAATTCCACATGTAACCTCAGACACAGTACATGGAGCCAGTGGGGAAGAAAGAAAAGCTTTTGAAGTGATGAAAATAAAGCAATTTTCACACCAAAGCTAACAAACTTCAGATTACTTGGTCAAACCAATTTTAAATTGGTAATTATCAACAATACCTATACACTGTTCACCAGCCTACATGAAGTGAGCTGGTGAACCTTATCCATTTCTGAATACCACTGAGCTTTTAGAAAGACAGACCTGAAAAGCCATCACATTAGGTCTTCCCTGTGCCAGGGCAAGAGGGCAGAACCCACGTCCTCCATACTAGCCCCTTCAAAGGAGCCTAGATCTGAGCTGACATGGAAACTCCTTTCATTAAACTTACCATTAAGAGAGGAGTGCTGTCAGAGCAGCATCACAACACTTCGCAGAAATGAGGATCAAGGTAAGAATGGTGAAATTTTTTCAACACTGAACATTCTGTGGATAAACAGAAGATTCCAGTCCCTTCTGCACCAAACGCAGCACCTTTCAGAAAGGGTCCAATTAACTTTTTATTAAAAACTCAATTGGAACTAGACCAATACTCTATTTAGACATCCAAATACCAAACTCATCAGCAGCAGCCTATGATTAAAAGCACTTCATACCTGGCTTAATGTCAAAGAGATAACGCTACCTGTCACATAGAGTTTCTTCAGAAATAGACAATTCATTTCCCAGTTTACATCTCCTTTATGAAGCCCAAACAGGAAAATGTAGTCAATGCTCTGCAGGTCTGCGGGCAAAGGGAAAACCCACACTGTGCAGATGCTTGACTTGCCAGACAGACAAACTGTACCTTCTCTTAGATTACTAGGCAGAGTAATAGACCACTATTACAAGGACAGGTTACCAATAGCACCGCAGTTTCATTTTGTTGTTATTCAGGAAATGAATTCGTCTCTCCTTACTTCACTTTTCCACACAAAAAAATATTCCAAAACACCCCCACAAAAACCTAAGTGTTTCAAGTTTGTTCTCCCAGTGGTGATGTCATGATTATTTCATTTTAACACTTCTGTCCTTTGGTGTAAGCGAACAAACTACACTGAAGTGTAAACTGAACTTTAAGTTTACACACAAGCTTCAGAACTTTTTGACAGTTTTAAGCACAGAAGTTAGGATTATGCCAGTATAATACAGGTAGTTAATACTGTTAACCAAGCAGAAACAATTACTCCCTTACAAGAGAAAAATCACACACATTGCAAGATTAACACATGAAAGGCACTTGAAATCTCCAGCTGTTTTTTAAAGTCTTCTGCACTAGAACCCGGGTTGTGAATGGTGGTAAATCTGATTGAGTGCCCAGGTGGACAGGAGAGAGCAGGATGAAGAGGAATGAGCTGAAGTGTCTATTGCCTGGTAGTTAGGCTAACTCTGGGTGCACAAGACCGAGACTACAGGCTGAAGGTGAATCCAAATGCATACCTCAAGCTAAAGAGAGGATCGCCCTGCCTTCTGAAACTCAAAGCTGTTCAAAACCACATACACTGTGCTAAAAATAGAACTATGGCAAGATGATCACAAAGGATAACGTTCTTTGCAGTCCAGGAAAAAACCTTATAAAGATGTTACAAGACAAAATATTCAACTTTTCAGCTTCCTTTTGAGTTACAAGGTAAGAGAATTTAACCAATGCTTACATGGAAACTGGCCTGCCTTGAGCTCTTATTTCCACTACAAATCTCAATAAGCAGTCCAAGGAGCCCACTACTGTTTTCAAACATTGAATTCAAAAAGAAACACACTCATCCTAACTGCATCAGGCTATTTTAACTCTGCCTGTCTAATTTTCTCCCTGCAGAGCAAAAACCAGGCACACTCTGAGGACAGCACAGGAGAGAAGAGCAGTGACAGCTGGGAGCCATCTAAAGT